>NC_141790.1:6505747-6811343 GCF_054643075.1 Acanthaster planci
GTTCCATTTCCCAAGAACTGCAATTACGATCAAGCATATGCATAGATCCTTTCTGTCAACTACTCCTCATTTAATTTTACATGTAATGTTCCCCTACTTCAGAATTTTAGTCTTACATGAAAGATAGGTAGAGGATCCTCCCGTGTTATTTTTGCCAACCCATACCAATCTTTTAGTCCTGAAGAAGAAAGTTATTGGAGTTTCTTTGCTACAAAGAGTAACGGCCAACTCGAAGCTGTCAACCATGGTGGCGCTCAACCGATTGGACCACTGATGTTACATTTCCATCATGAGCAGCTAGCATCTACGATCCAAACAAGGAAGACCTTATAAAAAATTCAGCAGCAACGAATGACATCCCTCATGTTAAAAGTAATGACAACGTTTAATGTTGGTATCATCCATGATAATTCATTCACGATCGTCAACTGAGCATTGTGGGAGTTTCCCACTCCCAGGTTTGTTTCAATAGATCCTTTTCTCTTAAATTGCCATCAAATTTAAAGGTAGGGTCAAAATTCCTACACCAGACCAGGGTTTTCATCGCCACTTTTCCAGTCATTCACTTTTTTACTTTCGAAATGCGGTTTTCACGTTTTTCATTATTCCCTTGTCAATATCCCGCAGCTATGAGAGAATCACTTAGTTGGATTTCTGCATTCCTTTCAGAACTCTTCAGGGGTCACGACCTTTGCGACTGACCTAGCCTCGCCTCAGGCGTTCTACCCACTGCAACCGGGGCTACCAACCCCAGAACAATGGGGCCCGAATACCGGATTTGATGAACATAACAAAGCGGCTGGTTCCAGCGTGTCTGGTGCAAGGGTATTTCTTGGCAGGATAATTGATAAAGGGAGTATTTGCCAGGCGTTGGGGGTGTATTTATTCGAGGTCACAACTCAACCACACAATGATGGATTTTATAAAGTCCGACGGATGACTTGGTACACCGAAACTTTGAAAGGGTGGCATGGTCCATAGCACACGAATGGCGGCATGATTCATAAAACTTATTTAAGCCATGTTGGGTTCCATGACGCACATTCGCAATTAGCTTGAATTAAATATATGTGCAGGGGACGAGACACAGACATCACACTTTGGTGTGCTACTTGCCCCTAGGCACATATGCGGAAAAAAATACATTCTAAGAAAAATCAAACCGGTGCTTAATTTTAATTCGTGCTGAACATACATCGACATACATGGAGTTTCATTTGATTGGGATTTTAAATTTCGCGACGCATGCTTTCAATTTAATGGAACGCTGTACTCCAAATATTTGTGTGTGGTACACAGTGGTTACTTTAAACATGTGATTTTATATAATGTTAACATGCACAACATCGCATGCAGTTGAAAATTCACGGGTCTGAAAGTTACAACCTTGTCAAAGAAGAAATAGAAGGTAATCATGTCACTTATTCGAAAGCAGCTGCAAACATGGACATCCCAGTTTGCACTAAGATCACTCAGTCAGCAATTCTAAGATTTCATGTTGGCTAAATAGGCAAAACTGCTGCTTGAACAGTCAGGTGAGATTTCCGGGGCTTTGCCGGCTCTATTTTGACCGGATGCACACGCTTCATTCCCGGGAACGTTGCTCTCACGTGGCAGGCTGTGCTGTTCCAACGTCCGGGTGAATAATGCCTTGTCCAAAACTAACGAAAATTCCCTCTAAACAATATTTCCGCAGTAGATGTGGTTTTGAGATTCAAGAGTGACACTACATACTTAAAATATTTCACTTGAAGCTTATAAATTAATTTCGGATTTCAAAACTTCGTCTGACTCCTGGGAAGGAGCTGACAGCGAGTCATAACTACATAAGTTGAATATACTTTCGTTACGTGGAAGTATTTTTATCGAATGAAATACAACAGGAACCTTCGCTTGGTGTCAATTGTGTGTTATCCAATGGGAAAAATTGGAACCTAAGGAGGGAACCGGTGCTCAAGACAGAAAACGACATTAGTCATGCTCCAAACGATTATAAGAAAGTGCTGCATTAAGTTTCCATTGTATCGGGGTAATCTTATCTTTTCAGAAAGTATATCATCATGTCTTTCAAATTGATATTTGACTTCATGACATTAATTTAGTTGCAAAATATTAAAGGCATGTTGAACTAACCTTCGTTGCAGATTTTATTTACACTCACTACTGTTCCGACAATTAATTGAATTCGCTTGATTCTAACCCAGTTGAACCTTTTTTATTCGTAGTGGCAGCAAACATAAGAAAGGTCTTCAACAAGCTTAACGATGGATAATGACCCGACAATGACAGACGCCTCCCACGAGGGTCTTACTTTATAGAGTTAATATATAACATAACTTGGTTTCATTTTTATGTTGTTGCCTACAAAATTGTTTCTGTTGATAAGCAAATTCATTGTAATGTGGGTTATTCCATTCTTGTACATGTGCAACAGAAATCATTCATCAACAACGCAAATATCATTCAGGAATGTTAAGAATACCAAAAATAGACATTCCAAATATTATGTAAATTGCAAAGAAATTCGAACGACTTGTTTGATGCATTTATCAAACAAATGACACAATCTTTGACCTTCCCATCCAAGGCATGAAAGAGACACTTTAATTACCCAAGGTGCCAAAAGCCACTCAATGCAAATATTTCCAACCACAAAGTAAAAAAGCAAGTTTTTTTTCTTTTTCCGATGGGTGCTATCTGGTGAGAATACTATGGGGCGGGTACAGCCACATCACAAAAGCAAACGAGCCATTCGAAATTCGGCCATTAAACTCTGCCATTACACCCGCTGGATTTTATATTTGCATCCGTCTAGCCCCCTTTCAAGGTACTGGATTTTTCCTGGACCGCTTGGTAATTGCTTGCATATGGCGTCAGTGGGTGATTCCATCCAAACATTACAGAATGGTGATCTTGTTGGAGCGCCTTTTAATGACACTTCTATAAACCCGTAGAAAGGTTATATCCCCGAGTGTTAAGACTGTTATGCACTGATGATATGGTAAACAAGGGAAAGGCGAAAGGGCGCATTCGATTATCAACATGTGATCTTCCACATATCTCCGGTGCAAAAACTTTCAACATCCAAATTACAGTCTGAAGATACCCAATGGCAAGCCTGCGTCTGTGCTTTTAACATCCCCGACAACTTGACATACCTGGGAACTAAAGAGATCTGTTCCTCCCTAAATATCAGAAGAAGCCAATTTCAAGATTTAGGGCAACTAATACTCTTGAAGACATGGAATGACAGGGATATGTTTATGGTTTCATTAGAATAACAAATCATTCGGAACTCTCATTGACTTTATCCCCTTATGTGCGAATTCGCACAGAAAAATACACTTGGAAAAAAAGCAACTGGAAATATGTTATTAAAACTACCGACAGTTACTGCAACTGTTTTAACGAAACATATGGACGATTATTGCAAATTACTTAAACGCGAGAGAGCTACGTCCTTGTTACTGATCACATAGTTTTCCTATGGATTTAGCCAAGCATCATCTCCTCGAAGTGTATACAGACATGACAATTCAGCGAAAAGAACCGAATAAACCTGTATCACGGCTTTTACTGTGACAGCTTTTTATCCACAATAACACCAATTACCCGGCCAACAATGTAAAAACGCCTTGCAATTTTTAATGGTTTCCAACATGCAGGTTTATGATTGCCAGGGTAGCAGAAGAATGAAGCATACTTCCCTGCCTAGACACCATATACATGTATGTGATACACAGCAGTTTCAGAAAAGTGTAGAAATTCAAAAGAACAGCATACAGAAAAAAGCAGCGAAATGCCACCAAGAACATTGCAGCTGACAATAATTGTGCTGAAAGGGGGTCAACAGTCAGCAAAAACGGGTACAGAGACTTTTTAAAACTGTCTATCCGCAGAGAATTCCTATATGATTAAATGGAAACATAAGAACTCGATTTCAGTCAGCTGATAACTGCGCACAATCACTGCTGCATGCAGTATGCTGGAAATGACTGATCTCTAAACTCCTGTTTCATTTCTTCAAGTAGAAACTTCTCCACTATCTCCTTTTTCCAAGAGCTACTCTTAATTAGCCTTTTGCAAGTTAAATTTGCATAAAATCTGACCAAGAGAATAAGAACATTCGTAAACTGGTATGAAATAAGACACATGTACACAGAAACGGAAATATTGCAATACACAAGTACTTACAACAATTTACGTGAAGTGTGTTTCCTTTACGAGCAGTATATCGTGTATATGCCTAGTAATTAGAGGAAACACAGAGGTGTGTGATATGTGGTGACAGGCGACCTTCATGGTCGTCTGATCATCTTCTATCACTTTTCCTTACCGGATTTGTGACAGAACTGGGGATACTATCT
The DNA here is from genome assembly GCF_054643075.1 of Acanthaster planci. Taxonomy (NCBI): domain Eukaryota; kingdom Metazoa; phylum Echinodermata; class Asteroidea; order Valvatida; family Acanthasteridae; genus Acanthaster; species Acanthaster planci. The sequence continues at coordinate 6,510,115 of NC_141790.1, forward strand.
CTGAACAACAAAGCATCTAAGGTACTTAAGATCCCACTCGAGCGAAAATAACGAGGACATGTGATTCGTGCAGTTTGCGACGTTTGGGTGGCAGTGCATGTGGGTTTCAATCCTACACCACTTCTGTTAAGGAATCGAGGCGGCAGTGATAGAAGGAAGAGTGTTGGAGGTCCACTTAGGTATTCGGCACTTATTGATTGGGGTATTTGGTATCCTTGTTTGAAAAATCTTTATGGCCACAATGTATTGTGTCTGTGGATTAGCTTGGTTTGGAAGGGTAGAAAACACGAAATTCTACTTGAGAGGAATCGTGACCCCATCATTTATCTACTAGTTGAGTACATTACTGTGCAAAGGAATGTGGTTCATACGCACAGTGGGGTGAAAGCTGCAGAACATTTGATCAGAATTTCAGATCATAACATCATAAGTCAACCCTAACACCCAGAATCAACCCAAATTAATGATGATAAAAATAATAATAAACATTTCTTACAAAGCGCATAATACAAGGAAGTCTCTATTCTCTCATTTAAAACAGTGCGTAACTCCCGTTTCCACAAAGTCTTTCTGTAGGTCCTAAAGAGGAACACAACTGTGATGGCAATGGTCTGAACAGACGACTGGGTTTTGGTTTTGAGAATATTGTTCCCTTTCAACACGTTATTGTAAACCAAAAGCTACAATCATCAGACTGCAAATCACAGATGTAAACTTCCTAAGGCATTTCTAACAAAAAGAGTATTTGGAAATAACAGCTTGGATTCAAACCTCCTGTCCAGCTCGCTTCTTCAAAGCTTTGAGATCAATGCCATAATATTGGAGAAAAAATCGGTATTGAATACTTGCTAATGAATGTATTATGGTGTCGATTTCTCGATTTTCAGTGCTCCAATTTTGTTTAACCGCGTTTGTCAAGGTTGTCCCTAATTCAAAAGCCAATCAGAGGAACAAATTCCCTAGGAAGCTCCTACTTATTATTTGTACAGTAGTTTTATACGTACTATTCCACGTTTGAACATGAAACCTCAATGAAACTGTTGACGTACACTTATGTGAGGGAGGAAATGGGTTTTACACTAAAACATTTTCATAACATGTCTTTTCTCTTTAAACTGTGATAAAATCATATTCTAGTTATACTTTCAAGAAGATGTTATACAGAAGCTGTAATTGTCTAGCTATACACTCCTCTTGAAAGTGTGGAACCTTTCATTATATAAGAGCTAGGACTTAGAACAATCTCCGAAAGGGCAATATTGAGAAGCTATTGTCTCGTGTAACGAAATGCTACTTTAAGGATTTAATAAGAAATTCAATTAACGAGTGGGATTTTTGTCCCTTCCAATATTTCAATCTGTGGCCAAGAGAATCAAACACTCTTTGAATTATTGTTAGTCGTAGGCTTAATTCAGAAAAAGGAACAATTCAGATAATATAACACATACTTATGTACATGTAAAATTATCTGATTTGTCAAGCAATGAACAGGACATAAACGATCCTTAAAATTTGTAGAAAAAAACCCCGACTGTAAAGAGAACAACAATTTAACTTTGAATTCAAACGGGTAATACGCATAGGCCTACTGCCCTATTTGATTATAGAAAAACACTAACTGGGTGTGTTGCTGCACTTTGTTTTGCCCTGACCTCCTACAACATTGTGGGTCGTTGGTAGGCCGTTGTTCAGTTTGGTTCAGTTTGGTTCCCCTAGAGACGTTTTAGCAAGAAAAATACCGCTTGAATGGGTAGATAAACAACATTATTAGCCATTTTGGTTCCCATATCATACTTGGGTCTGACTGATGGGAGTCGATGGGCTGTTCTTTCAAACAGAAACCACTAGGGCGAGTGACCCATACAAAATGCGCCCGAACCTGCTTGGGCCAAATCCTTAGGGGTACCATCCAAATGAAATAAAGTACTTGTGCATGGAGGCAGAAACCTAACAAATCACACCCACTACGCGGACGTCTATACCTTTTTGCAGTTCAGGGAGAAATCAACTCATTTTTTTTCTCCTGCGGGGAAAAATAAAACCTTTTGTTTGCGAAGTACGCTGGCCCGAGGTCAATGAAACTTGTTTGCCTAAAAGTTCAAGCGAGAGAATAAAACGTTGAGCGAGTTTGGGGTACGGATAACGTCTGTCATTGATGGTTGCCAATGTGATTAGTTTCCCTATTTTAAGACTATTGGTGTAATTATAGCTTGAAATTATCTCGCTTTAATTGTAATACTGCGATTGTAATAAGTTGTGATACTATCAAACACATTACTGATTTTTTAAGTATGCTAGGAAACTTGATGTGGAATATTTCACGTAAAAGGGTGGACACGTGGGAGAGTAGTCACGTTCGAGAATAAACATGCATGTGAGATACTTGACGTGGGATAGTATATAGCCTAGTCATGTGGTAGTTCAATTGTGTTTAAGTGGACATACAGCATACAATATATTCGGCAATAGTGTCTTATGTAACCATGTACAGCATAAACTTTTAAATATACTTTACTTTTTTTCAATATACTTTAATTAACGCCCATTTTTCGTGTGTAAGTGAGGGAGCTGTAGTGGCTTTTTTTTCGAAGATGACAGAAACCATATGCGGAAATACATTATGAAGCAGCTTATTCCTATTTCAGTTTAAGTTCAAACTGCAGATAGGATCTAGTTGTTCGGTGATACTAATGTTTCACCACTTGTAGAAGTTCATTTTTTACCACTGTGGAGAAACTCGCCAAGTCCAGAAAAAATTGTCAGGTCTTTCCTAAAGGTTGACTGCATTTGTTTTGTTTTTTTATTTTCACATGTCAAAACTGACTTGCATTTTGATAAAGTATCACTCCAAGCATTAGTTTATATGGACTTAGGGAGGATATTAACTGAACATTTTAAATGTCTACCGGTATCTTGTAAGGGGAAATCCGAGAGGTTTGACAGTGTACCTATTAACAACCCTAAATCTTTTACTTAGTGCCTGACAATTACGATTACAAATTATTCAACACTGACCCTTCACTTAATAACTGCACAACCGTATTTTCGATTTACGAGCGACGTAAAAATTAAAATAAATGCATGCTGAAAATATGATCAGTAATCAAGTAAATTTTAAGCAACAAATACCTTGTACCTTGAATAATAGCACGTGCGTTCTTGATGCAGAGGTCAACGCTTTCTTACAGTTAGAAGTAACTGCAGTGTGGATAGACACTAGCTGTAGACACTTTGAGATTTATTTATTTAACAAAAATTTTAAAAATACAACCCAATGCGCCGAGAACCACGGTAAATTTATTACCCAGTTTTCTAGGTGAGTTTAGTCCCCTGCCTGTTAGATGCCCTGCATGGCTTGATTTTTATGAATTCCTCGTTAAATCCTAACCACCCCCGGTCAAGATCAGTTGTCAAACAACGCAACATTTTTGGTAAACTCTGGCTTCATTCTCCACCCGGCCAGCCGTGTTGGACCCTGACCAAGCGCACTGTATTTAGCCTACGGGGCAAGCGACCCCTGTTTCCCTGTTTCTGAGCAGTATATTCAGTCTTTTGCCTGGCAGTCGATAAACCTTAAGCAAACTCGGCTGCCGATCAATACCTGGCAATACCCGGCAGGGGCCAGGGTTTGAAGTATGCCGACACAATTTCATTTCCCGGTTATTCAATTTTGGGTTTATCCCCTTCGCCCACCTCCGAAAGAAGACAGCGGGCTAAAAGGTGCACGGATGCGGTACACAGCTTACCGTGTCTTGTGAAAGATGGTAGACATCAGTCTGACGGAATAAAGACACTGCAATATTACACTGGTTTATCAGAGGCTGTCATCATTCTTAGACCCGTTAGGCTGATGTATCGACTTAAAAACAGAGCAAGGGGGAGCCGCGAGCGTCATGTGGTGAGTCACATGTGCTCAATGTTCAATTACATGTCGAAAATACTCTGAAGTTTTCTCACAGTACTTTAAAGAAGGCTCACCCAAGGCAAGCATACTTCTCCTTGCATTCTTGTTAATTTGCTTATATTTAAGCAAGTCAATGATAATCAGTCAGCATAACTGGGATCGTAAAACAAATTTACCCATTTCTTGATAACTGTATGATAAGAAAAAGACCCACTTATGCCATCCAACTCGCACTTGATACAGTTATCTGGGGATATTGTATGCGTACATGAGTACATGTACAACATAAACATGTGCATTGAAATGGTAGCTATCAATTAAGTTTAATTGCCGAACATTTATTCAACATTGGTACTTAATTATCACAATACAAGATTTGGTTTACAAAAATATATAATAAAACGAATCTACATTAGCACAGTAATACGAACAAGATGATTAAACGACGTGAGGCATATGTATATGAAGCAGAATAGCTTTCGTTCCCCATCTTGGTAACAACTACGGCCAAACAAGACAAAACGAAATTACATAACAAGCAGAAATAACCATACGAGACATTTTTTTCAAAACTTCGAATAACTGACTTAACAGACTAACAAACAGCAACAAAGTTCGCAACAAAGTTCAGAGTACTTAGTTTTGTGATTAATATAGTTGAGTTAAGAATATTTTAAGAGGGCTACGTAAACTTTTCCAGAAATAAATACATTGATCTATTTCATTTTGGACCATTGTCGATTTGCTGAATGCAACATAAAGGTCTTCTTCTTTGATTTTGCCTCAACCATTCCGAAATTTGTCTTTGTGTGCACGGAGATACCCTGCCTTTTCAAACGGTCAGCGTGTGTGTTTGTAATAGAATTTACTAACACGGTCAAGTGTGAAAAGATGTTTTCAAAATGCTCCCATTTCAACATGAATCACTCTCCTGGACCGAAATTTCGACCGAATGTCCCGTATGTGAAACACTTCAATTTGCGACAAATTCTTACACAATACAAGTGTCTCCTTTTTGAGCGATTTCGAAATACTAGTTTCGTGGAATCCTTGTGGAGACCTATACACTTTTAGAAATTATTTGTGGAGACCTACCATATTCAAGCCATTCTCCTGCGTCTCCACAAGGTATATCATGCACATGATTGTCATCTTAATGAACAACTTCACATGAATTGAATGAGTACGAAAGTACGGCTGTTACGGTGCGGGACACTGCGGTATACTGGGGCAGCTGGTCTATCGTACCCAAACCCATTGCCAAGCCGTTAGGGTGTTGTTTTGGCTTGAACGGAACTCGGCTATTAAGACCTGAAGTCTTTTTGATTTTTTTTAATTCCCAAAGGAACTGTCCGATATTGCTGGTTTCATTCGGTTTCATTCATAGTTTTGGTAATCAGTGGTGATACGGATTTTGTATTTCTTTGTCATTATCGTCCGACACAATGCATTATCCTCGATAACACGCACAATGTTGTCACTGATTAAATAGTGTTCTTTTATTACAACTAAGAGAAATACAAAACGGTAACGCTATTAGATCTTTCTTTATACTTGTCCTCCAAGTATGTGCAACCTTTTGGGTGAAGAGCCGGACACAATAAGCCGGGTTGTGTTTTTTTGGGGGGGTATTTTGTTTTTATAACAGGCGACTGAAGTAAGTAATATTTTGAAGTCCCTTTATCGTTTATCGAAGCCCAGTAATAAATAACATAAAGTGGAGTCTAGGAACCAACGACTGAAAGAGGATTGTCACACACGTTTAGCCCCCGTATACTAATTTGCCCTCATCATCCCTAAATGAACAGTTCATATGAGCAAATTTACACGGCCCCACATGCCGTCTCATGGGCTTTTGGTCGCCTCATTTCACTGCAATTATTCATGGCAAGCTTGCCGTTTGTAGCACTCGCGTGTCACGGATGTTGCTGAGCTAAAACCCTGGGGACGAGGTATTTTTTTATTAAACCCGAGGCCAACCATGATTGCTTTGAGACTAGTTATTCTGGCTGGGACAGGTTACAAGACATTATTTTAGTTGAGGATTGACAGGCTGCGAGACCCATATCTTGAACCTCTCCGGCCTCGGTTCCAATCCAACCGTAGGTCTAGTATTAGGTTCAGACTCACGCATTTTGCTTCCTCTTTTCACGTATTTGACCAATACTGAGATAGAAAAAGAATGTTTTATACTCCTCTATTCATGGTTGTACACCTATCACCTGTCCTCCCAAGTCTTTGAAGAAACAGGTTTTCGAGAAGATGTATAACACAACTTGTTCTAAATGATGGACTTTCAAAGGGTTTGTTAGTGTTTTGAGCTAATAGATTGGTTAAATTGTTGCTAATCCTAAACGGATCATTTTAATAAAATAAGACAGGTACTTCAAGGAGACGATACCTTATAACCACAGCTATTCAAGCACATTTATTGAGATAACTTAACATTTAAAATAGAGAAAATTGGGTTCGCATAATTATGATCAATCAAGGATTATACTTGTCAAAAACATCATTACCTTGATTTGTCCCAGATAAAACAGCGGATCTGTCCATTTTCACTACAGGGCAAGATGTTTCCCTGTATACAAAGTAAAACACACATTTCCATATAAAGCACTGTACACTTTCGAAAATGTAAATTTGACTTTGAAACTCTGCGGAAACTATGGCTTAATGAATCTGCATTCAACTTAATCCAAAAGACGTTTTAACTTAGATATAGTGATGTTAATTCAATTCTGTGCATTTTTGATGTGTATGTGAGAACAAAATAATTTGAAATGATGTTTGTACTGCCAACCACTAAGACCCAGTACAAATGGAAAAAAAAGAGTTGGGAAAAAAGTTATCCAAATTTCCATTGACGTCAAAAAGCATGTGGTTTAAGAAATGCAACATGAAATACGTATAATGTACCGGTTCTGACTCCAAAACACGGCTCAAGTAGAATGTCTTTTACAGGGACAAACAACGTTCTCATGCGATCTAAAAAAGCATTTGACTTTTAAAAAAAATCTTTTTAAATCTAATTTTTACAGGACATTTCTACCAAATTGTCAACAGGTTATCCGTCCCTCTCTCTTGAGAGTTGACGTGCAACACTGGTATGTAATTGAAAATCCGCGTCTTCTTGTTCTCCAGTCATGAAACAATAAAAACACTAATTTAGTTAACCAAGAGCTGAGTACATGGTTTTAGTGCTATAGACGGCTCTTAACATTGTGATGCGAATCGTTTTCTCAAACAAAATTTCCTGACAAACAAATGTATCAAACTGATTTCAGATTTATGTGATGTAAATTTTTCGATTCAAATAAAGGGAGTTGATCTGTAAAACTGTTTTGCAACCTACAGACGAAAGCGTACAAGCTCATAAACAAAACATTACGATTACAAACGAAATTTTGTATATGCTAACAGTTAATACCATCTAAAAGTAATCAAGACTGACCTCTTACATTTTTATGGTAAGGTAACCTCCACATGGCCATTTTACTCAGAAATGGAGACACTAAAGGGTTGACGAGTCATACGACTGTTTTCAGGGGAAGTTTAATCGCTACTGCAAATAGGACATATCACCAAGAAGCGAGATGATTTCAGAAACAAACAATTTAGACGTAAGATCGGATGTCCAAGCAACCATCTGTCTTGGAGATATGTATTTTAGTTATAAAAACTTATAACTCTCTGATATCCCTTTTCACAACAAATGTAAAAAAGGAGCGTAAATGAAATGACGCGAAGAGTGGGCCTTCTACTGTTTCCGAAAATCCTACAGAAATTCCATTTATTGCGTAAAGAATGATTTTTCGACGAACTAAAATGAACATGTGAGGACACGGGAGGTTTAACGGCTTTAACACAAACCCAAACAAACACTGACCGAAATGTTTCTGCAAAAACAAAGTCCTGCTAAGGCCATCAGTGGTTGATTTTATTCGTTTTTCTTCGACATATACGGGGTTTTCGTGCTGGAATACCTAAAAGCGAATTTTGGCTGAGAAAATGGCGACTGGACTTTCAAATGTTTCCCCCTTACCTCAAGTATTTGTAAGCCACAGATCATTACACACGCATACGGAAAACTAGCAATCACTCCGTGACGTCAGGCGATCGGCATACCCTCATTAGCAAACCGACCAGGAATCTCTGTCCTTCCGTCTAAACGGTAAGCCAGTCATTCTCCCGAAATGTTACCCGGGCCAAGCCCGGCAAAAACAGCACCACAAATACCCGCTGGTTGGCTTTATTTCTCTCGCGCTGACGAGAATCGTCCGTATAGATCCATGGCTAACAACTGCACTGGGAAGCCCTCGGAACAACCGTTTGGTATAATGCTTTGGTTCGAAGGGAAAAGAAACACGATTTGAAAAGAGAATAACGAATAAAGACTCGATCGTTGCAAGTTATTCAGGGAAAATAAAGCCCGCCATGGCTATGCTTTGTGAGAATTATCCCACTGTATTGACCCTAACCATACAATATCACAGCGTGTATAGCGCATTCACACGACCAGGCACGCAGAACCTTGCGGAGAAAACCCGTATTATTGGCTTTGCGCGCCCGATACAAAAATACTTTTCTTCATTTGTTGCTAAAAACCATAGAGGGGTTGGGGGTTGAAAAGGAGTTTGAGGTGGCGAAATAAGGCAAAGAAAGAGCCACACAAAGTCTTACTAAACAAGCGAATTCAATGTGTAGGTATTCAGTCCGAAAAGAAAAGATATACAAATTGAATCCTACGAATGGAGGTAAGAGATAAGGACAATGCCTTTGGCTGGCTTGATATTGATAACGTGAGAGCACTTTACTGTTGAGTGTATGCTCTTGTCCATGCAAAGCCTGTCCTTTGTTCAGTCATATTTCCTCCTATTTAAGAAATTCACTATTCCGCTCAAGATTCAATTAATTTCAAACCTCTCGTAACTTCATGGAAATTACACGTTCGTTTGTTGTTGACTTTTGTATTTCAGATTAGATTTGCATGATTTTATTGGGGAATGTATTGTTTATGTTCTCCATGGCCGATTAAAAAGTGCTCACAGTTCATTCATTTTTTCCCATCGTATTACTTAGAACAACTTGCTGGGAAATGCATAATTTATTAATCTTCGGCCCGAATTCTTGTAGTACAACAATAAATTAAAGTGCTACAACTAGGATGCAATACATTATACAAATACGTTGCCTACCTTTTTTCTAATCATTGCTTTATAGATACAGAGAAAAATAAATTATCATGGCAATAAGCTGAGAAAAAATACTGTGAACAGATTCTTTGAAACTCTGCAGAATTAAAAAAATACTGCACAAAACTAAGCAAGATCAACAACTTTTAGAGTTAATACCGGTAAATGAATTTAGGGGCCTAGTCCATGCAATATACGCACTTTACAATAATTCTATCCCCTAAACATTTCACACTGCTACATCCTCATATCATTCTTTTCTTTCATTAAAGACACTGGTATATGAGTGGGATTAACAAACACTTTCAATGAACTACAGTAACTGCGTATTTGAATTAAACATTGCACGTCGAACTAAAACAGATATAGCGTCAATTAGGATGAAACTGTGGAAAGGGGAGAAATTGCTTCAGTCACACAGTGGCATGGAGTCGATCAACTCATAACAATCGTATTATTTTGTATATTTATTCATGCTAAGTTTACTTGTACTTACTTGTATCTTTATGCTGTGTATTTCGTTTGATTTAGTTTGGTATTTGACGAGGTGGCTATGGTGGACTTATTAGAACCAGTTTGTTTAACAATTTCATTATACATGCCTTTGAAACAATGAGACATACATACATGCATATTTGTTTTGATTTGTTTCACTTCGACTGTGACGTAATTTTGGGCACTCATGCACATTTTAGGGATTCTAAATAGTGTACATATTCTGAGAAAATCACTGGATCACCTTAAAACCTAGGTAACATTTGGAAATTAAACTGAGATTTGTTTTCAGAAATAATGTAAGAAATCAACTTTGATGTCCACCGGCTATGAAACTGAAGCTTTTATTTAGGATAAATACTTGTCTTGCTTTTGTCCGAGGTAATTTATATTCTATTTTCATTCATCATGAAAATGACATGAAATAGAAAAGAGGTAAAGTGATGTTGAATATGACACCTAAATGTATATTATGGTTAAATTTAAAAACAAAACAATCTCACTATTATTTCAAAACACTGTCACTGATTTTTCCGCTTAAATCCCTTTTATCAGTACCATGATCATAACACCAGTCATCCCATTATTCTCTTCGTATGCATAACTGTGACTTTACATCTGCTTTTTTCAACTGTAGATAGTTCGTTTACTGCGCAAGACAATTAAAATAACAGAAAAACTTCTAAATTTTAGGGTCATCGTAGCATATGCATTTAAATCAATGTAAGTAAGATTGCATTGTTGGCCTACACGTTCACGGTAACCACCCAAGAGCAAATTGACTGTCGTTAAAAACTAAATTCAGTAATTACATTCCCAAAACATAAAACTCACGTTTAATTATAATTGTGTCAGCTAACTCATCAATTTTACCCTGCATGATGTCCCTCAGCCTCTATATGACTTTACTCCGTTAAACCAAAGTGAAGTTAACACGCATAGAATTTGCCGGATTGGGCGTATTCCTTGTTTTTTCCTACTCAGCAATTCCTTCTGGCCATCGAGGGCAGTGGGATATGTGGTGGTTAAAAACCTACTATCACACCCCGGCTTTGATGATACACCTATTCCTTTGATACCACCCGGTAATTCACCTTGCGGTAGGCAACCCACTGGGCCCAATTTCTCCCCCTCTATTTTTCACTCCTCCACGATAATCAGCTTTACTCCTGGACCCCCAAAGGATCACAAAAGCCAAGCGAACAAAGCAAGCTTTGGATCCAAAAAGCCCCCTTTTTAAGGTCTTGGAGGGTCGATTGTGCCCATTGTTGTGGGTTCTTCTAATTATCTCCCTGACAAAAGGGGTCTGGAAGTAGGGTCAGGACACCCTGGTTTGCTGGGAAAAACCTGGCTACAAGGCTCTTCCAATGGAGACCAAGTTGGTTGTGCTGTAGTGTACTGACACCCACGCACTCAAGCCTAATTCGATTTCTGCATACTGAGTCCGCGGTCGAATCTCATTATCACCCGCGGACTGGAGAAATTTGACGGAGCAATTATCCACCACCGAAAACATCATTTACGACGTGGCCGAAACAGCGGTATTGTTCTGGTGTGAATGGGGCGATAATTTCGTTTGGGACTCTTCACAAATAAAAGTGCACTATCTGAGCACAGGAATCGCTTGTAGACCTCGGCATAATTGCATTCGTACATTCCAGCACACAACCTAACATTACTACTTTGGCAGTCAGAAATAACGATGCTGCGTAAAGTAATCTTATTTTTGGTTTTGAAACAAAGCAGCCGGTAATAAACTGAATACTTGGAAGACAATAAAAAAAATCCAATTCAAAAGCATTTTAACTTCAACATAAATGATTTAAAACAATCGGCCTAAACTAATACTTATAAAAAATTGTGTGAATTATTAACCTTTTATCGTAAGACCCATTACAAATACATTTTGAACGTTCAGCACAAAGGTTCTGAGACAATATGACATTTAACGAGGATGCATTAAGTTTGACTATACGATAGAGATGAATTATATGTACTGATTTAAGAAGTCTCTCAGTGGAAGCAAACTTCATTTAATACGGACATAATTGCTTCTATTTAAATCTGAATTAATCCGATGTAAATGCACTTACAGTCGATTTTTGAGCAGATTTTTATGCAGATGCTCTGCCTGGAACCGTATTGGCAGGACACATTTCTCTTGTGATCTAGTTTGGTATCCCGAGACGACTGCAAACAAACTTTTACAACCTGCCAGTTTCAGGACATCAGTTTTACATTTTGGGGGCCTAAGGATCTCGGCATTGAAAACATTGCTGTTTGGAGATTTGATATTGTTATTCATGATTGCACACGTTATGTTCATTAATTAGAAATAAATGAGCTGTAGAAAATTAAACTGAAACATGGCTGATGTAACAACGTACTATGCAGACATCCTACTCCTAATGCCAGCTTGAGGGTTTCAAACTGACCTTTAAGGATTGAAGAGCTTCTCCCTTTGTGATACTGATCTTTATCTATTTTCAGTTTGATTCGATGCTAAGGCTAGTATTCATTCGATCCTTCTTTCGCTTTGCCACTATAAATCTGCCTTTTCCTTTTTAGATCAGCATTTTCAGGGATTTGATTAGAGAGTGTTCTACGGTGTACATCTTATCTTTGGACTCGGCGGGTAACGATATAAGCTCTCGACCCCTTCCACACAAACCCCTACGCGTAACTTAAAAATGTATACTCAAGATTATGGCAATTCTAGTGATAGAGAAAATATCAACCGATATTGTCCACAAGCGGATTTAAGATTTGCAACAACTCGTCCATCAGAAAAGTTTAAAGATGGAGAAGGTCTGCTACTTTGATCACTGAAATTTTAAACATGAATTCTGGCTCTCAGGGTTCATCCAAAGAAACGCCACCAAAACCTACAGAGCTTTGTTATCAGCCGATGTGTTTGGTAGTCTGGTCTTGACAAAGAGGGTTTACTGACCATAAATACAGGGCTTCTCTGATTCTAGCATGCACAGTCTCAACGGCAAGGAACAAAGCTTGCTTAGGAAATCGTCTAATTTCAACATGAACAGCCTTTCATTCGGGGATTCTCCTTCACTCGACCGTACTCGAGTCTTTTCATCCCGAAACCATTCAACCTGAGTCATGCTTCAATACCGGCCATACTTCAGTTTTAGCAAACAATGAATGATCCCAGAGAAAAAGCATTAATATGTTAATAAGGATGAAGACGTTCAGGGGTGTTTAAGTCGAGAATGACGTGTTAAGGACTATATTGTTGTATTTCTCAGTAACATATTGTGAGGGTGAGCGTCGATTCGTTGAACCATTTAGAGATTCCATCAACTTTTGCAGGGCTTTTTCCAACCCATAGCCACATATATATAAGTGAGCATTTCAGTGTTACTTGATAGCACGTATATGTTTCCTTCTTCAACGTAGTTTTACTTATTATTCAGGGTCGTACACTGGAACACCAGCGAGCTTTTGTGATGGAAAATAGACGTCTGATGGATTATTTTGTCAGTCAATGATCTTATGTAACGTATGCAGTAGCCTTTTTTTCGAGCAGCGAAAACTCATTTATTTCCTCTCTTCCTGTAAAACAAATCAATATATTCTTCCAACAGGGGTTTTCACAAGAATGTGAAACACATACTTAGGCCTATGAAGCTAGCGTTGAACTAAAGGTCATCCTGATGGCTGTTGGCTTAGAAATGTTTTCAAAGCCAGATTTACGTACTTAAAAATCTGGTTCGCTGCTGATTTTATTCTGTCACAGCGCTTTATTGGATAATCGAAACTCCAGTTGATATTCGAATATAGTGTAGAATTCAGTTATGGTTTAATGGTGTCGATAAAAATCAGTTTATGATATGTCAAAGATCGATACTGGCTTCTAATGACGATGTTGCATAAAATGGCTCAATATCACTTTTAAAAACACTCTTCCACTTTTGGATTTTTCATGTCATTACTAACGTCCATTGCAAATATATATATGTGGAGAATATCTTCAGGAAAACCCCAGCTTTGCGGCGTCTCCTTGTAAGACTACAGCATGCACAAGTATCCACCGCTACCTCTTCTGATCAAAATTCGAAGCCATCATCGCAGGAACCAGGACCAGATTATGGCTACTCCGGTCATGCGCCGCCACATACAATCCCATGTGCTACCTAATTTGACACACAGGCAGTGCTGGGTGAACATACGTGTATAGATAGAACTTTAAAAAAAGATCAGTATATACCTAACTATGCCAGTGAACCATTTTATCTATGAATTTATTAAACATTTTTTAAACAAACGTAAGGGTGGAAAGAGTGAATTGAAGTTTCCAAAGTAATTCGTATTTATCATTAACACCCCCACTGATGATTCCTTTCTAAGACAAGGCAACGTTCAAATTAAAATATTATGGAAACGATAAATCTTTTGTAACAAAGCCAAATTCACTTCATAATTCCATGCTGTTGTGTCATACACAGGAATTTAAAACCCAAGCCAACATGTGTTTTTTAAATCCTTCGAGATTTTGCGGGCTATCAGCATCGCCTGTCGGTGGATTTGATATAATGGTGGATTTGATATTTGGCACGCTCTACTGTCAGAGCAGCAAATCCATCAACATGCACAATTAGAGATCCACCCGCATTCCACACACAACGCACGCCAGACTCCAAGATTTGCGTGCTTCTGTGATATAAGCTGAAGTTCCTAAGTCGCCATCATGGGCATCTTGGAGCGATGCATTAAATTAGTATATTCAACTTCACTGAAAATGTCATGCACATTGTAAACGCCTCTGGCCATGTCGCTACGTAGACGATATATGCTAATCCCGTGTCCCGTATATTGAAATACCCCCCAACAAAAAAAATCACGCAAGTCTTTTCTAGAAACAGAAATTTTCTTCATTTGTTCAACCACCTCCCTTAAAGCTGCTCCACTTCATGGTCGTTTTTAGGGGCCTGCGACTAAAGGTTGGAAGACCCCCCATAGGCATTAACCACCTAAGGGTCTACGTTCAACGGCAAAAAAGAAGGTGGCAGGACTGCTGATAGCTTCCATCTTTTTTTTTTTTCCAAACCATCCAGTCCGCGCTTTACAAGATGCTCTTTGTAAGGACTGACATTGAAAGTGACACTTTTATCCCCAACCCACTTCTCTCTCGTAATTCGTATACTAAAACTATTTTAATGTGTTCTCATTTTGTGTTTTTATGTGTGTGTTCACAGTATTTTAGCTACATAAAATCAAAATGTTCCAGCAAAAAGCTCTAGAATCTTTGGCAACGAATAACAAGTCACTGAACCCATACAAAGTTATCCGCTTTCGATAAAGTGGTCTGCAATTATTTCACCATGAAACATTATGGCTGAAAATGTACATCTGGTACTATTCCTTTGTCATTAATCAACAACTAAAGAACTGGTCGCCCTGTTGTAAAAAGCTAGAGAAAAGGATTGTAATCTATTTGTCTACACATTGTTCTGAGGTGGTCTCCTTTAACATCTGAAACAGTTTTGATTGTGTGCTCTATTTTCATCGTCGTAACGTCGGCAATTTAGCCAATCAATTCTCAAAGAAAGTAGGGCTATAACCCAATTTTTCTGTCAATGAAGCGGTTATTTTATTAACTCGAGGTCAAAGTCATTCATGACTGTGTTTTTTGTCGCTAGTATTGATTATGACCTAGTAAGTAAAAGCCTTGATGATGACGCCCGCGAGCAGAGCCAAATCCCAGTTACGCAGGAATGTTGTATTCAAGAAAACCTATATAACTCTGTTTTAGAATTCATTATTAAGTAGTTTTAAAAAGAATGCATTCTACTGACTCCGTCAAATCACATTTCCTTGCATAATATATAATATTACTTTATCTTTATCAACCCTGTCATAATTTCCAACCATATGGTTACTAATTTCATCGACACATTCTCACAATGACCATCGTTACAACTATACAGCGGCCATGATCGTCATGGATGCCAACATTCAGTACCATCAGTTTGACCACCATTCGCGCCATCATCAAACTGACTAAAAACGTTCCACACAGTTATTCACCATCCTCATCTCATCACCATCTCATCCTCATCACCATCTTCATCCCATCACTCTCCCCATATTTCATCACCATCCTCATCTCATCACCACTAATCCTCATCACCATCCTCATCTCATCACCATCTCATCCTCATCACCATCTTCATCCCATCACTCTCCCCATATTTCATCACCATCCTCATCTCATCACCACTAATCCTCATCACCATCCTCATCTCATCACCATCTCATCCTCATCACCATCTTCATCCCATCACTCTCCCCATATTTCATCACCATCCTCATCTCATCACCACTAATCCTCATCACCATCCTCATCTCATCACCATCTCATCCTCATCACCATCTTTATCCCATCACTATCCCCATATTTCATCACCATCCTAATTTCATCACCATCCTTATCCAATCACGGAAGCCCATCTTTTTGCCTTTTCAGAAGTTACACCATCTAGCAGTTAGTACATGTATTTTTGGATTAAAAATTGACTACAGACGTGCAGCAGACAAAATGTGTTGGAATGTTTTATTCCATCAATTTACTTCATACAATAAGAGCGTTTCACAATTGTGCGCCTCCAAGAGTTTGCAACGTGGTGGCCAATCACAAACACGCGAAATCTGTTGCCCCTTTCCAAACGCGCATTGGGTCAACAGATTTCGCGCATCGTGATTGGTCACGCGTTGCAAACTCTTGGACGCGCCCTCTTGTGAATCGCCCGTATTACAGGTATTTCTAATTCTATTTAGCATAATTATACTATGAAATACATGTCCCGCACATAGTTAATTGATCGATTCCACATATAACTAACTTTACACGTATCAAATATATGAATGCAACGCAACTACTACAAGCAACAAATCTTTTACGCAGTGACACGAATTCAAAACCATGATGCTGTGGGCAGTTTCGTTAGACCATGGAGCTCCATGATTAGATACTGCAGTATCAGCCATTTACGCCATAGAAAACGTGATAGGGAAATATGTCATCAATTGTTATAAGTCCATTTCACGACCTTAATATGTTTAAGTTTACGAGTTACAATGCTGTCAAATACTAAACTGGAAAGAGAGGATGAGAGCAGAAGGTGGATTTATGGAAGTGAGGTAGGAAGAAAGAGGAAGTGAATTATCTGTACCTTGGGACAACTTCATAGAAGACCTGTACATGGAAACTGACAGTCCAAGTATCCACATCGGGGACATAGCTTGTAACAGCTAGATAGCCTCAGGGTTCAATCCTGGCAGAAACGTGGGGGGATTGGGTTAAATAATAGACAGGTAACGGGTAAGAAGGTTTACATGAAAATGTGTTTGTGTACTGGTTCCAACTTTCTCGTTTGGTTGTCACCGTCTCTTTTTAAATATTATTCACAGAATGCATGAGCGTAAATCCCGGGGGAATGGGCGTATATATCCCCACTTTTTGTGGTGGGGAAGTGGGCTACTGAACCCCCCCCCCCACATACACCCCTCCCCCGCCCACACACACATCCTTTTTGTGGTATTAAAGCAAAAACAATGAGGCGGATTGTGAAGAATTTTTCGGGAATTCCCAACGACTAAAATGCTTTCAACATCACGTAAAAAGGGGAAAACAACAATAACAAAGCCACAAGTGTGCCTTTCTGGAGTAAAATTTGAACGACTGTAATACGTATTACAAATGTACATCAATATCATGAACATCAACATATAGAGTCATATGGTGTCACCCCCCCCCCGCTTTTCACATTTTCATGGCCGGGCAAGTCTTTCCCCCACCCCAACCCCAATTTCCGGCACAAATTTACGCCAAAGACACAATGCGAACATGTGTCGCCGCTTTGAAGGATAAGAGTCTTCTACTGCATCATAAAACACTTCTTTCCATTTAATTAAAGAACTATTAATGAGCTAGTTATATATGTGCAGAATATATGCCAAAACACAACAGAGGTCAATCGCGGTGACTTCTGGAGTGTTTAAAAAGACCATATTTCTTTTCAAACGACAGCCTTCTCTTTTTAGCTTAATAGTCAACTTGATAAATAGGATTGGGAACTTGCAGTACTGACAGGTCAAAGAGGGGAAAAGGGGTTTCTCTAATCAATGGGGGACTCAGAAGATCTATGGGATTATTGTTATTATTATTGTTTATTTCGCATTGCCGCCAGAGCCCAAAGGCTGAATTGAGGGCATGACACAGACATAAAATAAGTTAAAGTAACAGATTTAAAACTCGGGAAAAATATGAGGATATGAAAATTGCAAAAATGTTAATAGATTGATGTAATGAGCACTAACATGGGTAGAGATCCTAAGGGATGGGGGATATACCCCCCAACACACCTTTTGACGCTGGGGGTTACCGGTATAATCATCCCCCACTTTTCAAGTCACTGACTTTATACGCACCCGTGACCTCCCCCAATTGAAGTGGGACCTTGGACTCTGTGCCTTGTCATGTTCTAACCAAGGATGACCTTTCAGAAATCATCCCCCTACATGTGACAAGAAATCTCAAACCCTTGAGAACTCAGCGTTTTCGTGTGGTATGAGGCTACCCTAAGCAGAATACCAGTTTAACAAAATACTGTTGAGAGACCTCTTCGCCTGTCGCTTTACGCGTTCATCAAAATACCAATGTTCAGCAATTCTCGAATACACTCAATACCAAGCTAAGAACAATGTTGATGACATACCGACAGGTGAATTTAAGCTGAAAAATGATCAAAAATGCACCGTCACGGAAATATCACTCAATTGTATTTTAAAATGCTGAATATCACAAATACTTTCAATCCCGAGCTAATATAAACTATTAAGTACGTATTTTGAAGTATTCTGCATGATTTTCATTTCTGTAGCATTATGAGGACAAGATACTCCAAAAAGGAATCGTTTCATAGACCGTCGGTGGATATCTCCAGTCCGATCATTTAAACCTACATGAAACACTTAAAGTGGTGCAAGAGTACACTATATGAAGTGCATGTCAGCATGACAGCGCGTATTTGCCAGCCTGCCCGACGGTAGCACGTCCAGGACGAGATCGATTGGTTGTTTGTGTGTTTGGCAGGTCATGTGGAAAGCCTGCCAGTTTCTCCTGCTCCAAATTCAGTCGTGCACCGCACACAACGCTACTAAACTCTCCAAACCTACGGGCTCCGTCACTAGCAACACACCCGGTTGAACTCAGTAAATTGGGCCTCGAACTGTATCGTTCAATATGGTTTCATGACTCCCTCGCGGCAAATTAGAGTGTCTTAGCTGTGCTTGAATACGCTTCCTGGAGCTACTCCGTCAACTTGCCGGGGTTATAAGACCCAGAGTCAGTTATCAGCGAGCCCTGCGACCCACGAGTGGCAAATTAACCATAAAACCTCCGCGTTTATGGAGGAATAGGATAAACTGGTTTCATCAACCAGACCAGTTTGCAAGGAGAAACCGATAATTAAAAGGAAATTCGGCGTAACGCTGGCTCCTGGATAAGGATCGGAGACTAGCTATATTGATATCATCTCGGGCGATTTCCCCTGCGGGATAAGATCCACACCTGCCCCATACCGACAAGACGGCGGCCGCGTTGCGATCCACCGGGAAGTCTGGAATTTCAGTGTTTCATTCTAGATAAGAGAAGACTTTATTTTTACACAAATTCTTGCATATTAGGTGTAGCTGAAATGATTAACTGCAGCAGGGGCGGATCCTGGCTTTTTGCTAGGCTAGGGGGTTTTCGGGAATTTTTTGTTCGTGGGAGGGGGGTTACTACAAGTTTAATTGTCGTCGTTGGTGAAGGCGTTTCCTGTCTTGTTTTGTCCTTCACCGTACATGCAAAATAAGACCCCTTGTAATTTTGCTTTTTTAGGGAAGTAGCTCCTCTGCAGACTCGTTATAATGGAAAGGTTATGCTCTTGATAACTTTTATGTTCAGACGTATTGAAATATATTTTGCAATGCACAAGTCACAGGATTCTGATCAAAATGTCTTCAAGCTTCCGTATTGGTGATGGGAATAAGCTGGTATAGCTATCGTCGGAAAGATCTCACTACTTTCGAGTTCGTTTACCGGGATTGTCTACGTAGAGGTTGGTTCATGTTGTAATATTTTTTCCACACTGATCAACAGAATTGTAGCTCTTCTATCTGTGTCTTTTAACCTTTTACTTAGGTTCTTTTCTTTGTTTTAGTGAGAAAAATACATTGAGTACTGAATCTTAAAGGGCAAATTAGAAAACAAATGCAGGAAATGTATCACCAACGACCATTTGGAGAATCTGTTAGCAGCTCAGAAAGCTGTGTACGGTGGCTTTAACAGTTCGATCTAATTACATGTATCAATAAGTCTTCCAACAATATCAAAGCATGTACACCAAACGACTGGAATAAACACTTCTTTGTTGAACTATGACGATTTTCACAATACCACTCAACTCAAGAATAGGCCAATCGACCGGTCGAATGAAATGAATAGACACATCAATTTCTCTACCCCAATCAGCTTGATAGTACGAGTAACAGTAAATTAGATTGATGAATGGCAATAAAAGAGGTCTTGTAGCTCGACAAAGATCAATTGGGGCCATTGTACGGGCATTACCATATGGAAACTCCCTGCATTTTATTTTCATTTAATGGCAATCGAAGACTGATTACTTAAGATGTGATTAAATAAAAAAGTATCATAGTAAAAGGATACACCTTTTGAATTATGTCACACTGAAAAAGAAGACGTGTAAAGCTTATGTCTCCTGACGAAACTCGATGTAGCGAAGCATACCCTTATTAGCAGCTGTTTGGTTGTCAGTTTTTGTTTGGTTTATGTTACTGGTATATTTTTTTCAATTTTATTGTTTTATATATTCCGTACACGAATCTCCTCTCAAACTTTTACAGACGAGTTCTTGTGGAAACTTCACTGGCATAGATGAATGCGAATTACACTGCTTCTTTTCTTGGTCTTAAGTACATTTGATAAACAAACTCAAAAGATCAAGATATTTTTGGCTTAAGACAAAGAAAAACGAATTTCAATGTTTTGAATTTTATTTCAAACATCACCTTCAGACCCTAAATGTACAGAGGGACCCACATCTGATGGGAGCATCAACACACGAGACGTTGAACCCAAACTACATGCGGGTACCCGTATAACTAAAAATGGATTATAAATAATACACTCACCAGTTTACGCCTGCTGGTCCCATATTTACATTGACATTTAAAGGATAACGACACAAACTGGGATACTTGAGCATTAAAAAGACTTCAAGAGATTATGCTTCAGGTGGTGTGCCTCAGGTGGTACTTTGTTATGAATGCAGCGAAGTACCAGCTTGCTTTGAAAATACTTTTATTAAAATATGTCATTACATGTATTTCATTAGTGGCGACCAAACCTCGAGGTGATCTAAAGACTTTCTCTGATGGCCAGTGACAATCCACGTGGAGTACCAATTTGTTTCCCTAACCATTTACGAGACAAATAACGATGTGTACAATTACTGTGGTCAAACAATTCACCAACCGGGTAAACGAGGCTAACCATTGCAAGTGTCTTTTTAACAGATTCCCCTTTTCTCTGAGAAGAAAATGGTATTCACAAAAGACTCAGATATTCGTTTGTATTCTGTCACACTCGTAACAAAAATGTCTGAATAAGTGAATTGGGTTTACTGAAACTCATTCGGCATCAACACGGCAAGGTTTATCAAACATGTATACACATTCGCCCCAATATTACATTTGGCCGCGATAGTTCACATAGACTTGACGGAAAAATGGAACATGGCTGTAGAAAGGGAGGGGTCAGCATATGTCAGAATCTCCTGGCAACCAAACTCGAATCACATGCAGAAGTACAAAACATTCCGTATAAATATGATATAAAAATAAGTACGCCTTTGAAGGGCACATAACAAAGCAGAAGGCAACTCACAAACGACAAACCTGAAAATATACCAGCAATAATGTTAGTGATCGATTCGAATTAGTCCACGTCAAACCAAAAAGTGCGTTTCCTATTAGTTTGTAAGACCAGATATCCTGTCGTGAAGTCTCCTTCATTCTCGCGGAGGACGCCATTATCTCATTTCGATATCTAATTTCCTTGTCTTTTGATCGCAGTCTTGTCTCTGGCCTGGGGCTCTTTTTCATAACAATTTCCTCCTCTGATTGTACCGAGCAAGTGCCTATTGCACCAAATGAATTTTTAACGAATACTCAAAAATCGTCTGGCAAACATGTGAAAATGACAGGAGAAATTGCACCAACAAAATCAAGGGAATAATGACAATGTGCCATTTTCCAAAGGCAAGAAATAAAAGGTTTGAATATTTCTGTTTATGGTTACATATTAGGAGTCTTGATTTGGCGAGATGACCAAACGAAAAAGGGTGTTCTGTTGGAATTGCCATTACACTTCTTCAAACTGTAATTGCTCCCTTCCACAAATACCATTGAGGAAAAACTTCAAGTTTGAAATTCTTCGTTGGGTTCCCCTATTCAAATATTTCTCGGCTACTCGAGAAAAGGGAACAACCTGAACATTCAGAATAGCTAAACTTTTTATCACCTAATGCGCTAAACCTTATTTATGAAAACTGGAAATATATTGTGTATTTGAGACATGATATCCAAACCAATCGTTTCTTATTCAAATAAACAAAGTTAATTCATAGATACCCTAAACCAGATAAGCCATTCAAATTCATGCCGATATAGAATTAGTTGCAAAGCAGGGAATACGGAACTTGATCCATGATAACATTCACAATGAGGAGAGCAACGCAGGGAATTAATGAATTGCTAGTAACCCTATAAAAAATTGATCATCAATTTCGGTACGAGGACTGTTCGGAAAAAGTGCATCACTGCCAATATTCTTTCACCACTGCAGGTTTTTATATCTTTCGCTTGTTTGGTCAGAAAGTGCGTTATTTACAAGGTTTTTTTACATTAAATTTGAAACGGATTTCCAACAGCTTATTCAACATAAATTCCAACGAAGAGAGCGACACCCTCCTCCCGCCTCCAGATGGAAAGCAGTGTATTGGCCAATTTAGTTAACACCGTAATCTATTACAGCTGTGCTGGTCCATTGCGTCTTCTCTCCTGTACGCTGCGTGATGTAAAAGCATCCTCAAGACCCCCCACCACAATGGACAGCAATATCAGTCAAGCATAACGCGTGGCTTAGTGTGTAATAAATCAGTCTGACTCCTGCCTACCTGTTGACGAAGAACTGATGACGATGGATCGCATCATCAGTCGCGTAGAACGGGTTAACGAGAAAGCTGTCAGACCGACTGTGATCGCTATATCCCTGATGGTTTGGCCAATTATTTTAAGGTACAACAAAACCTTGCAATAGAAGCTCTAGATAGATTTATTATGTTAACTTGATGAAGTAAATAGAAGGCTACAAGGTAACTTTGATAGCAACGTGCACACATGTACTGCATGTATCATTTTTTTTAAGTTTTGGAGTCTGGAAACTCGAAGAATCTCTCGTTTTTCAACTAGGTTATTTTTACAAATTAAATCTTGCAGTATACGGTATATCTTCTAAATGCATGACGCCGTCTAATCGCGGATTGTTTCAATTGTTAAAAAGTTGAGAGCCCTTTTCATAATGCGTCTAAGCAGTTCCTTCCATTTTCATAACGCCTACAGTTCACAGGTAGTTTAGAATATTAATAAAAAATATTCCCATAAATAAAACTAAATAAGAAAAAGTATACATGCAGTGTTTGTGCTCGTTACAAGCTTGCTATAGCTTCAAGCACAACAAAACGAGGTGAATATTGAAGGGACAGTATACAGAATACGTCTGGAGTCGTTACTATTGTGGTTAATCCATTAATCGTTTTGATAAAGTCAGGAATCTGACAATAGGCTAAAGCAGCTTTTTGATAAATTTTTCTATCCGAGGAGTGGGCAAAAATTTGTATAAATATCCAAAAAAGCTCCGTGAGCGCACATAGTTACTGCAGTTATGAGCTCACCCAGGCAATATAAATTATTAGGACAAACTGCCACAGCACGTTGCCACTAGCGTTATTCCTGGTAATCCATCATGCGACCTCAAAAGTTAGGTACGAACAACTAACAACAAGCTAAGCAATCTCCAATGTATTTTCATGCTGTTAGGGAAACAGATCCCAATAGTAAAGAAACACTTCTCAGAGAATTAATTTCTATAGCATCAGTGACATTGGTAAGATTTAAAGAGCGCCGTGATCCAAAAAGTATGGCAGCAGCCCGCCTCTCATATCGCATTCCAGCCCATCCCACCCTACCCCCTTCAGAAACATATTTCGTTCATGCGTTAGTTTCGGGTTACTTTAAACCAAACCATGATGCAGCCCTTACTTCAGACCCGCTATTGTAGACGACATTTGTAAGTGAGAAGATCGTTGTCAATTCTTGTTGCACAAGAGAGAAGTTTTCAAACCAAATCATCACTCGAGCATCAAGCTGTATACATTCTTTGTCGATATTTCATTTATTGCTAGTTGAAATAGAGTTTGTGTCTTAATAGTTGCTCTTTATGACTCAGGTCTAGAGAAGCAAAGACGAAATCACAGTATCAAAGTATACATGTACTAATTCCGGCAATAGTCCTCTAAGAAGTAAATAACCTTGTAAGAACGTATTTGGCTCCCAGTGGTTAAAGGGTGACTGTACCGTCTGGGGTGGAAAGCCAAAGGTGGGTTAAACGGTTGGTAGCCTTTCGTAATGTACAAAACACAAAAAACTAAGTTATTCACAAGCACGGAAAACGGGCTTTAGGCAAAGCGCCGGTTTCTGGTTCCACCAACGGGGGTCCGTTTGGGTCTGCCATCTGCGTTTGTTTAGCTTGCCGATCGCCTCTGCCCTGACAATATCATATTCCTGTGGGCTTGATTATTGAAGAGAGCAGCAGTGGCCTCCAGTATTACCCTACTAGCAGTACTAAATCGATAGCAATTGTATTAACAGTATTTAGTATTCCATACTGCATGTTTCCCATGGACTCGGTCTTATGACAGTTTTGTTGCTGTTTTTGTTTTATTACAAGAACAAATTGTTGTCCATCTGTAAGAACACATAGAAACTACCTATTTGAAGGCAATGCCATCCTGGTCGGCCAGAGAGGAGACATACGTGTAATCTAAAGTTGCAAGTGGATATCCACTCGAACTGGATAACAATGCAAATGGCAATTTACATGTCGTAAAAACATATATACGTGCTGATTGTTAAATTTTCTTATTTATGAAAAATGGAAAGACATGCAACGACGCCCAATGGGGAGGACTAGAAACTGGTGGTTCAAACAATGTGCATGACGTAATGGTAGTTACATCGTGCTACATGTTACAAAAACGCTTAAATTGGAAATATTGAAAAACATTTAGTTTGCAACACTGTTCACTATCTACCCAATAATCAGAGCAGTGTGAATTATAACTACCGTGTAAGCATGAATTCTTTGAGGCACTCACTTTCATGAACAGCCAGATAATTAAATCACAAAATGTAAAATAATTTGCATTTATTAAGGAATTTAAACCGTGACTTCTAAAACAGGGTGCTGACGAGCATGCATTCCCTTCAGTGTAACACCATAGTGATAACACAGACCCAGAGGAGAGCGCTTCTTGTGTTACGCAGTTGAGCCCTAAGGCAACGCCAGGTGTCACTGATTTTACGTAAGCGTGCTACTGGGCTTACTCGTCACTCCACGCGCCGTACACATCTTGCAGTGGCATGAAACTCATTCTGCGGCTGCGCAGAAATAACAGCTGATTTTTCGAGAAACTGTATATTGCCCGTCCTAAAATAAGCGCAAATTGCCGCCGTGCATCTAACTAAATGACTATACAATTTGAAAAGGAAATGGGCATCCGTGATTGTAGGGGAGAAATGCAAACATTTGGGCAAAATGCATGGGAACACATACTTCAGTTGAAGCGTATAGGTCACTACTTTCTGCTTGTTTACTAGAGAACAACCTCAGGAAAATGTGCAATTCCAAAATTCACTGCGGGAAGATATCCGACTAGATACATAAGTTATCCTAATGTTGAAAGGGCACCAATACAGAGAAACATCTATGTATCTTTACCCCATCAGCAATTATACTTAACATCTGTTAAAAAGCTGACAAAATATGCCAAGCAGAGGAGGCAGAGGCACAGGTCATGAGGTGGCATTACAACCAGAAGATATAGCCAAAATGATTTGGTATTAACACTTCTTAGTTTGACAGTGATGACCATTAGAAGAAATGGGATCATCTGGGTACTTGTGGTTTTTTAAGCACACCATTGCATACAGTCACAAAGACAAATAATGACTCGCAAGATCGACACAATTATTATTTTATACTATTAGATACTCGTCTGTTAGGCAGAGTGCTTCAAGCAACAGTGTTCTTCTCAATGAAGTCGTCCACTAGTCTGATATTATTGAGTATGTTAAACGACTTAAGTTGTACCAAAGAAGCAACCTGTGAAACAAACTTTATATCGCAGAGGTACTGTTTTGAAATGGACAAAGCAAGCACAAACACACACACACAAGCTGAATTTCCGAGTCAAAATTCTAGTGTTGCAATTATTACGCAAAACAGAATCAAAATCTTCAGTACCCACACTACTTCTGGGCAAACCCAGCAAAGTTTCCGCAAATGCGGAACTTTTAGTGGTATGTGAATATTTGAAAGGTGTTTAAGAACGCTTAAGAACAAAATGTATTATTAGCTCATTAATGAGGAGCAACAAAACGAGAAATAAAATATCGCTGGAAGAGTCCGTGAGAAATTCAACATAACGCCAGTGCGTTGTGTTTGAAACTATCTTGAATACTTCTCACAAAAGCAACAATTGCGCAGATCGAGAGATTCTTCAAAATAGTTTCCCTCTCAGAGCCCTGTGGCTAATCACATCAATATTTTATAGGAAGATAAACCTAAATTATACGTATAGCCTAATTACGTTTTTCATGGAATTTAGCAGTTGGCTCAAAAGCAAACTATACAAGCGACAAAAGGCGGAAATTAATTCTTATAAATCGAACACTGCGTGGTGAGTTTAATGAAGTGTCATGCCTCCATGTTTGCACAAGTGTTGAAAAAAAACAGGAGACAGTCATGACCATCTATGTCATCGTGGTGTTTTATTTTTTGAAAGATAGAGCACCAAAGTTTCAAATAGCAAACAGAATGGCATCAGACTTTGTGTTCATCTGCGCTTTCTCATGGGGCTCGATGGATGTGTCCCACCTCGCTGCCATAAGAAAGCACGCATGTACACAAAGCGTTACGTAATCATAATTTAGGTCGATTGTATCTCACCGACGTGTGATTTTTCAGTTCCTGCAGTACTAATTAACCATAAACAAGCGCATTCTCAGCTTAAGATCTTAAGATGGTGTATAAAACATTTGACATTATAATATGTACGACGCAAGACGTAAATATATTTGCGTGTATACCTTCGTAACTTGCTATCTTTCCAAGCAATCTTAGTGCGGAAATACCTACAATTCCTATGTTCTCACTTACGTGGCCCCTATAACAACTTGCCGTTTTTATTCAGCCGTCGCCGTCCGGCAGTGTCCGCATTTAGGTACATTTAACCGCAAGTGGGGCACCTGCCAACACGGCAGCACCAAGGTCGAGTTTCTGCATCGGTGTCCACATACAGTACAAACGACACGCAAGTCGTGCTCAACGTGTTACAAATTGCCCATTTCATTGAAGGCTAAACAGTCTGCGTACCGAGCATGTTGATTAATTCCCCTCAGAAAAAAACAATGACAACAGTGTAATGTTGTGTGCGTATTTAAAATCATGGGATTAATTTTTTTTATTGAGTCTATGAAATGCTGTTTTCTGCTGGACGTTCTACACCTTACTGCCTTTCAAAAACGTAAGATTGTTTCAAAAACTAAACTTTGTTACTGCAGCCTTCCAATTTTAAGAGAATATCGGAAGGCGTATCCCAAAAAACAATAAATTCTTTGAACTGGGCCGTTGGAAATTGTTTATTTGGAGTGATTATAATTGGAACTGAATGGAAATATTTCCCCTCCGGTGAAATATGAAAGCATATATATACAAAATTGACGAACAAACACAAAATTGACGAGCATTGTGACAGGACTGTAATTTTTAGCACTACAAATTTACGAATGATGGGCGAAAAAGAGGAGGGACTACAGGGGCGTGACAGCGTTTGACTGGATGAGATACATGGGCGTGACAGCGTTTGACTGGATGAGATACAGGGGCGTGACAGCGTTTGACTGGATGAGATACATGGGCGTGACAGCGTTTGACTGGATGAGATACATGGGCGTGACAGCGTTTGACTGGATGAGATACATGGGCGTGACAGCGTTTGACTGGATGAGATACAGGGGCGTGACAGTATTACACGATCTGTAGACTGTTTTCAATGGAACAGGCAACATTTTTGCATAATGTATGTTAACATAACTATAGACTCGGCATTTGATTTTTATTCTCACGACTTGACAAATCAAAATTACGGTGGTCGTGTTAATTTATCAACATCCGATGATGATACGTTGGATTTACGTAATGGAGTTTCGCCCATCAAGACAATAGCACTTTCATCATTAAGTAGAGAGTGGGGCACACAATAATTTTACTAACTGTGTTTGTAAAAAATGGGTTACATTAAAAATAATGTTTTCGTGATTCTGTTCCGCACTGCTTGTATAGACACTACAAACAGGTCATCTTCCCCATCCAAGTATAGGCCTATGTGTACATTTTTGTATTAAAAGTGCCTCAGGGACGTGTAAATTTATTTGTACATTGTTGCTGATACGTACACTATTAGATTGGCAAACGGGGCCATGTGCCCCCCCCCACACACACACACACAAACTGACAGGCTTTTTGGCCTTTTTTGAAATGTGACACAGACGTTTTTAGTATTTCACTTCCCCTCCTGCAGAAACATTTAAAAAGCCCCATATTTAGCCACAACTCAAGCAGTCTATGAAGATCAAAAAGAAATCCTCGACTTTTGGACGTCCCATCCTTAAGTACACTTGCAGTTGAGACAGAATAAAAGCAAGTAGAGTGACAACACACGAAGACATAATTCACTAAAGCACATGGTCATATCAATACGACCATCAAGTCATGTCGAAAGTCAAACTATGTCACCGTCAGTATAGGAGCTACCGAGGGAAGTGATCCAGGGGCTTTATTGATCCACCGCTAAAGTGGTAATAACCCGAGAGAAGACGTCTGCAGACGAGTGTCTTTTCCCGATACTAGCCTTCCCAGGTGACCGGCCGATGCCCTGAACTTAAGCGTCACTAAAGTAATTGTAAGTGTCTGATTATCCATCTGACATATGAGGGTAGTTAAAAACTAGTCCCATTTTCCCGCGAGCGAAGTTTCATTGTAGAGTTTACATTTTTTGAAGTCAAGTGGGAAAATCCTGTTCTGAGTTCGTCAAACTATCCATTTCTATCGACTTCAAACTATACTAGGATTTTCAAAAGACACTAATCATGACAAATCTTACGTTTTACCTACAATTTGATAAATCGCTGCAGTGTTTCAAATAGAAATTCAGAAAACAAGTTGAAATGTAACAGAATCGATGAATCAAATACTTTGAAATCTGTACACTTCACAGTGTTAGATATGAAAACAAATTAAAATCATGTTAAAGTCTTCATTTTTTTTACTGGGCTTTCTTTCATCAATACCTTAGCCGGACATACATGAAGCCCGAAGGGTCGATGGACAAATTCACACCAAAGTGATCATTTCAGTAGCAATCGCTATTGCCATCAGATCTTACTGCTACGCTTACGTGGACTGTAAATTGTGTTTGTTTCTGTCGAGGGATTTTAACTCCCATCGGTTCACGCTCCCATACTTCTTGGGTCCGGGACGCGGGAACAAAATGCTGGACTGGCGATCTCTGAACGAACTGCCTTGCATCTAGCTATCATCCGGCAGGTGGGACCATGGAGCCGGGCTAAGCATCTCCAAGCAGACGGCTAATACGTGATTCTAAAAAAAAAATCGTAAAATGGCACAAGACAGTCCAGCGTGGTTTTGAGCCAATAAAACATTTGACTCAGATGTAATTTCATCCAATTGTGTTTGCATTATTGCCTAGGATAAAGATTAATGACGGAACCAATTTGGGTAAATAATGCCTCAACAAAGCCAATAAACTCTTTCGCTCCTATCATACTAGTTCTTGTACATTACATTTTTTCAAATGCAGAAACTTGTGAGTTCATCTTCTAATTCCATCAACATTGCAAGATCCATAGGAAAACATTAAAAAGACGTCGGCGCACGCTACGTAAGAGCAGGTGACGCTGTCTTCGCAGGTTTTCCAAACAGAGAACGGCATTCTACAATAGGTTTTTGCTATCGTTGTCTGGGCCTAAAGGTGGTGACGTCATTATGACAACAGTTTTTATCCAGAACGATCACAAAGATTCATCAGTACATTTCCCTTGGGTGAGTCCTAGAGAAGTTAAATTCGACTGCACATCCCCTAAGTTTGTTTCTCCAATGGTCTTTTTCCCCTTTCTTTTTATTGATACGCCTTAGGTTAGTATTTTTAGCCGCAAGATAATTTTCTCGAGTGGGTCAACAGTTATTCCTCTCCAGCTTTATTATAATACATTGATTTGTGCATTAATACTGTAAATACAATAGACAGCTGCAAACCATATTGGACACATATATCTTGGTAAACAATAATTCATTAATTGCTTTGACATTCAGATATAATACAGGTATGTTGCAAGAAGCAAACCATATACCTGTTAGGAATTTAAAATTCAACCCTAATCTCGTCATGTAAGATTTCAGTCTGACTATTTTCATGCTTCTTTCACCTTTGACTCCATCCACCCTGTTTCATATATATGTAACTACCTCTCCTCTCCAGAGGTCGATCTCTTCCGTCGTGCTGTCCCGGAAATGAAAAACGAGGAAGCGTTTTAATGAACTAATGAAGACTGGCATTTCGGTGGGGGTACGTGTGTCTGGGTTGTAGCCATGGTAACTACTTTGTAACAGGCAAATAATCAATGGCCATTCTTCAAATATACAAGAATCTAGCAATGACGTAGCCTTTTGCCGTAAGGACCTACAGGTAGATCAGTTGCAGTTCTACGTCCAGTAGGGTCGATCGTAAATTTCCTGGAATTCCATGACAGAAATATTTCGTTTACTAATTGCACCAGAAAGACTAGTCTAGAAGCAACAAGCCTAATGACATGAGCTAAAAGCAAGAGAAATAATTTTATAAATGACTCTACCAAGTCTACTCCTTAGAGTTGAAGCTTGAATTAAGTATATGTTCTAGCACTAACGTACAGACTGGCTATCTCCAATGTATACACACTGGGGGTATGAACCACACCGTAAGGTACCGGCATACAGTTCAAAGAAAATCCTGCCGTTTTGTGAATTAAGCATTGTTCCCCTCGTGCTAAAAATGAAACGATTTTCCAACTTATACCAATAGCAAGAATAAAATCATTACCAATTTGAAAAGTCACTCTTTAGATGACAATCCCATGCAAACTCTATGCAGTCATATTAAGCTATAACTTGACTTGCTTACAGTAAATAGTATATCTTAATTGTGCCATTGTGAATGAATAAATTTTCATGAAGCATTAAGCTCTACTGCGGTGATGGGTTATGATAGTCAAGAGGGAACACTTCCACTTGCTAACAATTACATGCAATCTCTTCATCACGCCATACACAATGTAAGTGCACTGTTTACAGCACCGGTATTAGCCAAAAAGAGACGCTTATAAAATGTTATATTATTAGAAAGGGACTTTTAAACCTACGGTCTTACTATTGGAGCCAATTCAAATTAAATTCTTATTAGGTCGTAACTTACATGTATTTTGATAGCATAAGTGAATTGGTTGTGAGAAGGGAACCGTCTAAAGATTCTATCTGTGTCGTGGAAATCAAAATATAAAAAAAATCACAATGACGAGGGTTTTTGCTAGTGGCAAAACAAATCAGACACAAAGATAACTTGGCCTGAACTGCCAGCATATATTTTCCTCATAGATTTTACACTCCTTACGTTTTTGCTTCATTAACTCCATTAATCAGTAGTAACCAAAGACTAACTGACAAAAGTCTGTTGCATCGATAATAATCATACACTAAGCATCCTCTAGACCCCTTGCAAGGTGGGGTTTAGGATTCTGGCCTCACTAACAAGAAATTGCAATTTTTTAAGGATGGATGCAATGTTTTTTATTATAAATGGCTAGTTTTGATGTGTGTGTTGATCAAAGCGCATATTAAAAGCAAATGCCTGACTACGTGGACATATATCTGTACGACTGTTGCATGCACGGCTTAACGAGTCGCACTACAGCGTAATATGTACAAGTAAAATGACTGGAACTCCGGGTACGGCTGTAGGCTGACAAATGACACCAGTGGAAGCCCGTGCTCCTCTACCATCCCACCCCTTTGAATTTTTGAGACGCATGCAATAAATGTAAAAGGTACAGATAATTTGCTGCTTTTCAGTACCCCTTGAAAAAGTGAGTGATTAAAAAAACTACTGATTCCCCCTCAGAAATTTCACCCAAGTTACGTCACTACTGTCTGAGACTGATTACTAGTAGCTCAAGTTATAGTAATGTGAAACTTAGCTGCTTCATACTTGACATTTTTTCCAAACGTTACTTATCTTCATCACTTTATCTTGGCTCAAAAGGTCATACAAAGGAATCATACAGCTGTTCAATAAACAGTAGTCGAAAGCCTTTTTCGTTGTGGCGGAAGTTGCCCGCTTATAAGAAAAAATCGAAATGTGAGGTTCGTTTGAATAATTTATTGCAAACCGGGCCACCAATCACTTTGTCTTGTATCCATTGACAAAAGAAACGTAAAATCATTTCGATGGAGACTATCAGACCTCTGTTATTCTAAAGCATTGATGCACTTTCACAGTTGCTAGTTTTTAATGATACACAGACATATATTATAATCAACATAATATAAATAATCATTCAAGTAATATCTCAGACCGCAAGCCTCTTAAACGCTGTTCCGAGGGTGATCTTTTGTTACTACTTGAATAAAACAGCGAAGCCTTTTTTAAACAGGAGTAATGATCTTACCTTCTCCTAGAATGTTAGTTGGTCAGTTTTGTTTACATTTACAGCACATACCAATGCTCGCAAGTATGAGTGTGGAATCGGGGGGGGGGTGTTTTTAGGTTGTCTTTGGTCATACCAGTGGCGTATGAACAGCTTCATTTTAGTTGTTAGTTGTTAGTTTTTACAATGTATGCAATTCCTGGTGAATTATATAATACATCTTTTAGTTCATGCATCAGGACCAGCAATATCTTTTGATACTGTCAGCCTACAAAAGTGTGATTATTGCCAATTAGATGCCGGCCAAAGAGAAAAACAAAATAATTCTAGCCTGGGCAGAGACCTACCCTGTAAACTCGGCTGCCAACGTTGCATATTGATTGCGTGATGTAGGGGAGCTAATTAAGACTCTTCCTACAGGTTGGCCACATGTGTTAGCGCAATTATGTATGCCCATTGGATGGCACCGGGTGCATGCCATAAACTATAATGAAGCTACACTGTTTACGTTACATATAGAGTGCCTGTTGCTCCAGTAGAAATCATCACCTGGCAATTATTATTTGGGGCAAATACATCCTTATTATTTTTGTTTGTGTGTTAAGCCATAATAAATGAGTGACGTGAACTTGCACATAGAATAAAATCCTGTAGTTTGGATAAGAAATCGGACCTTTCAATAAACCTTCGAAATATTACGATGCATCCTATGACATTTTATCAAATTGACAAATATTGAAGAATGCATGAGTGAGTAGGAT
Source organism: Acanthaster planci (assembly GCF_054643075.1). NCBI lineage: Eukaryota > Metazoa > Echinodermata > Asteroidea > Valvatida > Acanthasteridae > Acanthaster > Acanthaster planci. Next base: position 6,543,654 of record NC_141790.1, read on the forward strand.
CTGAGAGCTTTAAAATGTTACAGAAACCTTTGAAATTGCATCCATTTTGTAATTGCAGTGGATTGAAAGTAAGAAAGGTGAATGAGAGGGAGAACAAGCCCGTGTTTTACGAGTAGGCCCAACTTGAGACCCACGTCCCCCCCCCCACCGTGCATCTTACAGGGGACATGAAATTTTCAGGCATACTTGAAATTCCACTTTGAAAGAAGTCCTCAGGAATAGTCAGGAATAGGAAACGATAAAATAATTCTCGTATGAATTTGAGACCCTTTTCCACGAACATCAGAATATTCGAAAAGTCACTATTGCGACTTAAAGCAATTCAAAATCGAGTTCTTAGCCGTAAAATGTTCATTCTGGGAAGAAACATTATAATGCATCGGTGGAAAATCACTCGCTAATAATACTCACCATAAATTGGGAACGAGTTGGTAGGCCGCAACACACCATGGAACATGCAGACATACTCCATTCATCTGTACAAGGTGGTCACATTTTGGAATTTACGGTCCGTATGCTTCATTCGGACATTCAGACATCAGCAAGTATTTCGCGAAGATACAACGCAGGCTCATTGTGACTGCATGTTGTGTTGTGAGTTGCTGGTCGAGAACTACTCTGGACCGACGCCCGTCCGACACTGTTATTGCAAGCCAAAGAATTGAGCTTCATCGAGAGAAAGGACAAAATCCCAACCTAATATGAGCCATGCACAATACGTGCATAGGGTTTCTGTGTGTACCACAACAATATAGAGTATAAGGAGAGAAAAATAACTATTGAATATGGTGTGGCTCGTGCATGTATTCATGTACAATCACTTGAATTTCCATAAAAATAGGCCTATTGGAAGCTCTTAATGTGGAACAATCATGGCCTTCGTAATAGAAAGCGTGTGACAATATTGAGCGGGTGTTATTGAAATTAAAGCGGATATTGGGGAGAAAGGAGCGCGGCAAGGCAACCGGAATTGCCCGACAGAACTGCCACCATTTTTAATTGTTTGGCTTGCTTGGTGTGGAGTAACGACAGGGGGAATTCCTTATCCGTTTCGACCCAATAATGTCAACAAACTTCAGCAACGCATCAAAATGCTCAACTTACCATTATTACAGTCGCTTTAGGCCTACTGTGTTCACTGGGTTCGTTTAACATTTACGTTTAGTGAAAGAATTACGAAAAATCTCAATATTAATTACAGTTTTCAAGTAGTTCTAAAATAAGTTGTTGAAGGGTTCTCCTCTTTTCCTGACGAAGACCAATCGCAAAATGAAAATAACAGTTTTCATGAAATACTTTTGGTTAAGGTATCAGTTTTTGCTTCTAGATCATTACAATAGGAAATAAACAAGAACATTTTAAAAGAAGAATTCTTTACTCGTGTGACAAATTTGCATTTCGTTGGTATTTTTATACCACAAATGTTTTGGTCTTGTCTCAATTGACAATTAGTCCATCCTAAGCCTGTGCTGGCTTAATTTATCAGAGGAGCTTTCCACATGTGCATCCTTTTGGGTTTTTTTCTCTCCATTGACACAGCACTCACATAATCGTGACATACAGGCCCATCCGTGAGTTCATGTTTTTAATTAAGTCATTTATTTTACATTTGAGCCCAGCACATAGTTTGATGGATTTTTATTCATAATCACAGACAATTTTCGTTAGTTGGGCAATGGCCTTAAATTAGAGAGTACTTACAGCATGTTGTTAGAAACTAGCGAAACCTAAAAGAATAAAGCCAGCTCTCGAAGGTCCAAAGAGACATTTGGAAAATGTTCCCAACGTGTTTCGGTTGCGCCAATACGACTTTATTGTGGACTTTGCAAATGTTGCCCATGAGAGTGTTCAACATGGGTAGACAGAATTCTTGGGCAATAGAACTCGAAAATTAAGATAAAATAATATTTACTGTACTGTGTGTGTTACGTTTCGTCGCGTTTGATTCAGTCAGTGTAACGCTTTTTAACCCGGATGGACTGAAAAGGCAACTAACAGACGCATCGCGGATGATGCGTAAAAATACTTGTGGACAGTTCACCCATTGAAAAAATATTGTATTGCATTAGTAGAAAGACATTGCAAAACTATAAACCTGCTGGTTTGTGAACTCTGTTCATCGAGAGTTTGTAAAAGTCTTATTAAAAATTCATGGAGAGCAACATAAACATCACATTTTACGTATTTACCGTTACCTAATCACATACTGCACTTAACGTTTTGTACAACAGATTGAAGTAATACATAATTTTCAGTAAGGCTTTTGCACATACATCTACTAAATATAATAAGATTTTAGTAATCATTACGTATTTTGGTTTATTTGAAAACTGTGTGGCTGTTCCTTTTTCTGTGTGGACTGTGAAAGGCTGAAATATTTTGGCTTCTGTTTTTATTCCAAATACATTTTTATCTCAGCACAAGTTCTGATGCCTCAACACAAGCCAGGTCACATTCTAATGAGGGGTCATTTACTGAACAAAGACGGCATAATGAAAAAGCAGCCCAGCGTTAAATTTTGTTGGTAGAGCTTTCTCATTTTAAGATACAAACCCCTAAAATCGTATGTGCAGCCAATGTAATGGTTGGATAAAGACTTACCGGTACCGAATTCGTTCGGATCAATGGCAATAGCGATTCCGGTTACGAGGAGAAAAAAGAGAACCATGATGTGCTGTTTCGATAAGTGCAAGCTCCGAAGTGAAGTTAGTAAAATATCTATAGCCAGGCAACCAAATCATTTTTGTGACGAAAGGGCGACAACAGCTACCGTCTTTGTTTCACGAGAGTTAGGTCAAAAGACGACGGCTTTGCAAGATGGCACGCTGCTCTGTCATAATTACACCAGAGCAATTCACTGCTAATCACCTGCACGGCTTGTAATGCAATGCTGCAAAAATCCATTCTAGCACAGGTGCCTATCTTGATGCACAAGGATAACGTCACTTTCGTCATCTGAGACACTGGTGGAAAACAACTTTCCTGGTGTTCAATTTCATCCAGTTTTTCATCTCTACATTTAGATGATTTAATCTAAATTTATTCCAACGGTTATGAATCATGGTCACATCTAATGAAACTCTTTTGTCTGATCCTCTCTCCATTATTTCTAGTAAAGAACGTGATGACATTTGAGATCAGACCAAAAGGTAACCTACCAAAGCTCTAATTAGCATGGGTGTGTTTTTGTATTTATTTTGATTTGAAATTTCCTTTACTTTTACAGGTTTGACTTACCAGGACTTCCTCAGATTTGGAGTAAGATAAAGTAATGGGCTTGGCCAAGCTAAATGGCAGAATGAATGCCGGTCTTTGCTTCCCATAGACGTTTCTCTTACTACCTCACATTTGTAGTTTTGCCACAGTGACTGGTGAAAAGTGTCTAACCATTGTAGTGGGAGACTAATTCTCAATGTGTTAAACTGTCAAGTAAATATCAAAACATCAAATAATAAATACTGGGTTTTGATGCAAAGGATAAACTACAGCAAACTTACTACAGCAAACGCCCATACAATAATAGGCATTAGAAAAAGATATATGGTGTATGAATGGAACGCATGAATGCATAAATACAAACATACTGTACATGAGATACTAAGGCAAAGTTGCAGTTCAGAAGCCAAACTCTTCATCTTAAGGTTTTCGGCAGGATATGTCCTTCCATGCGCATTTAACACTACCCGGCATAAATACTGGGGCCCTCCATGTGCAGTTTCATTCTCTAACTTAATAGAAAACACTTGATGTAGCATACAAGGCAACATATTGTAGGCCTACATTCACCTTTCCAAAATTCCACTTATTGTCTCTGTTAAAATATGCATGTTCTTAATCTCTACTTCCAGGCAGTTTGCAGAATGCCAAGGGCATATATGTATCTGGTTAGGATTCTCAAGTATCCAATTCGTCCTACCACACAACAACCGGCGTACAGATTATAACACTGTTGTGTCAAAATTTATTTTAACAATCATTTATAAAAATGACTATGATAATATATATATGCTGAGCTCCATGTTCATCATTCAGCGTCGCTGCCCCATAATGCAGGTCTACAAGAGAAAGAAAAACGGACAAAAACAAAATTTGCGAAAAAATTCCAGTCCTCACGCTCAACAGTCATTGCTCCTTGCTTCATTTTCCTCATTTTGTTTTTCCCCGCCGGAGGGAAGTAACGGATGTGTTCTTGCTGATACTAAGCTCCTACAATCCTTTGTATTTGAAGTAGTCGATAGGTTCGATGGTTTGAACAATTAATGGTTTTTGGCCGGTAAACGCAAATTAACACAAATGGATGGTATGCAATCTCCATACATAAAATAATTGGTTTTTCATGCTTCAGGCAAGTTCAAATTGACCACATGTTGTACAAAAAAGGCTCGCATATATTACATTTGGTTTTACAATGGACGATTTGTAATCGTGCAAGTAGAGTTTTTTAAAGCCGAGCCAAAGATAATGCTAAAGCAAGATAAATAATTGGGCGACCCATATGTAAATGTGAAGTTTGTTGAACACATTTAACTGGTATATGTACAAAGAAAATGGGTCGGTAAACAGTGAAGCGGGATCAGCTAACGCCTTTGAGTTGAACGATCTGTCTGCGTGCCAAATACTGACGAAGTTTGTACCACAGTTGAAGTGTACAAAACCGAAATTAGGGCAACGCTCATCGAGAAGACCAAATCTCTGGCAAACAGCGCTCCTAGCCCCGGGGCAATGTCGACTCATCTTCCCGTTGTCAAGGGCCTAAATCCTGGTGCACTGGCAAATTAACGCGACGTCCCCGAAACAACTAAATCAATAAAATCATCATCAATCGTTCGGTTTCTAGTCTTGCAGTTTCACTCTCGAGTGTAACGAGACAAGTTGAGAGGCGGAAAACATGAGATTTCGACCCAAGACGTTGGAGATTGCCGTATGGGCGATTTTGAAATAAAATCTTCCAAGTCTAGTACAACGAACAATCTTACTGAACAATGGAATTTGCTCTTTTTGACAAATACTGGATAAAAGTTAAAATACCTGTGAAATATATTTTTATGGCGGAAGTATGTACAATTTTAGTTTTGACTATATTGTAGGCCTACATGGATTTTCAATCTTCATTCGACGTTAAAATTGAATAACATGTTTTTCATACATGTAGATCTATCAAATTATTGAAAGAATAAATCCACTCATTTTGTTATACCAGACTGTAGCGAACCTGCTTATTAATATTAAGATTCAATTTTAGTGCACATGCCTATCTTGCCAATTAAAACAGTTTCTTTTTGATGTCGTCAACTTAAGCATCTTAGTAGAAATCTCATGCCACACGCGTTGAATTCTTCTTATTGGCGTAGCTCAGGCTCATGATGTAACAATTTGCAAGCCAATAATACGTGGACGGTAATCAGAAATGAATTAGGTATTGCGAGTCCATCCATCTCCCCGCCAAAACATATGTTTTGGCGCGCTCCGTAATATTAGCAGTGCCTGGCGCACAAAGCTCCAGGCGCGCACGGCGCGAATCATTGGGGCATAGCCAATGAGATCCGACGGCCAGCAGTGCATGGCCGACCCTGCCGTTTTCTTGGATAAATCTACATTTACTGCTCGTCAAGGATCTGAATCTAAATCATATACATGAAGTCAGCAAAGCCTCCATTAGGAAACATCACACCAATTTGAGGGTTAGTTTGGGGTGTGGAGCTAGGCATGTCGTCGGTAGCCAAGGCCGTGTCCGAAACTGGATTCCAGAGCTACGGTTGGGTCTATCGTCTTCGCGTCTCCACGCACTTCCAATGGAGTGAAGACCTAGATTTAGCTCTAGACAACAGATGCGGATGCAACCTTACAAGCAGTGAAGGATAAGTCGTGCTGTTTTTCCAAATTGCCATGTCTGATATAATTACGTGCAAAACCCTTGTCTGTTTTCATTTTTTAAATAATCAGGGAATTACACTCAAAACAGTATACGTTCTTCTGGTACGTCTAGAAAGGCAATACGCTGCACAATGCTAAACGTTATGGTTTAAGAATATGCGGCCTTATATATATGCCAGTTTTCTTAAAAACGACACCTAACCTCAATCTGACGTGTGTATTCTGAGACATTTTGAATTATTACTCTCGGCCTTTTCTTCTTTATTATCAATCCATTTAATACTAATTGTTACCCTCCACAATTTGTTTGGAAAATAATCCTGATAAATCGAATGTGGTCTTAAATCATTTATTTGTCTAAGCAATATAGAGAAACACCCCAAAAAGTATACGTACAAGGAAAGTCACGTGCAATTTTACCCTGACATTACAAATGGCAATTCAGCCGTTTATTTCTTTAGACAAACAAAAGTCATCGCATTCGAAATGAAATTTGACAACGAAACTGATATTAATAGCATGGAAATACAACGAGTAAACTAACTATCTCAAGTTTCAGTGTCTCGTATCTTGGCTCAAGAAAAAGGAGAAAGTGACAGGTAAACTTTCAAATATTAACCGTCCAAAAGTAATTGCTACCTAAATCAACTGTTAAGTTGCACAGCTAAAAATGCGAAGCACCGTTTAAAATCGGAAACCATTCACCTTGTTAGTAAGGTTTAACCATAACCACAGTTACTCAATGACAGCGTAAATTAAGCAAGGCCAAAATCATTTTCAGTATATACTTTAAGCGCAAACCTGAGCGAGTGGCTGCCAACAAGGCGAGGGGTTTCCTCGTCCAAATACCACATTGTTTCCATTGTCATTCCGCTATTCTGAAGGCAAAAAACGCGCCATTGTCCTGGACGGTCCATGGTCCTCAACGATGAAACAATATTTAGTGTGCATGAATATCAATGGCATCGTCTAGCCTTAACAATTCAACCGCACGGGGATGCCCAACGTTGCCTTGAATAGACAGCATAAAAGCAATTATTCAGCTCTTGAATACATAAAAGACGCTGAAAAGAAAACTTAAAGACTTATAGTTCGGCTGTCTGGGGATTTCCCAATGGCAAAACAATGTCTGGTTAAATTTCTATACAACTTGGAGTTAAAACTCATTACAATAAATGGATTTGACGTGAAACACTTCTGTGCAGGACTGCGTTTCAATTACGGCAAACAAAACTCTAAGTTACAACAGTGCAAATATATACAAAAATATGGTACTTCGGGTCTATGCCCTCAATTTCATTCAGTTATACAAAGTTAACCCCAAAAAAAACAAATGGCGAAATGATTTGTCGGAATTTCCATGGATTTTTGGAGAGACGACACTTTCAACGAATGTTGTGTTCAACTTGAAAAATTCCAAATACGACTGCCATTTAACAAACTTTGCGTAGGTGAAAATATAACCATTTTCGTAAATGGATAACACTTGCTTCCAACTCTTAAATAATAAAATGGAGCCAAAATTTACACACAACTTTGCAAAGCCGAGCTTAAAAACTGAGAACTTGAAGATAAATTAAATCAAGGTACAGCATTAAGGTGTAAACTCTTGTGTTAACATTCTTATGTATAAAATAACACACGTCTGTAGGTTTTAACTTGACCCCGCGTACTCAAAAATATTACAAAATATACAGAGCGGGAAGACTCCCCCAACTTTGCCTACCCAACCACAATGTCCGTGTGGAAACCGGTACAGGCAGCTTAAGTCCAAAGTTCTAGTGTCTTAAAATGGCGATTACCGTGCCCGCTCACTACCAGTATCACAAGAAAAGCTTTTTCTTACATGTGGGTTAGCGGGACTGTCCCATTGGCACCAGACACACTCTGATGGTAAGCTGCCTGCATGGCTACGGCATGTTGTCTCTGAGTGTTTGGGTCATTAGAGTCTGCTCCAGGCAGGTACATGCTGATCATGTCCTTCAACGAATCACTGGGCATGTTCCGTGCAGCAGCGACAGCAGCTGCCCGGTCTGAAACCTGCTCTGCCTTCGAAGAAGGCTGTTGCATTTGGACATGGGAGGCATAAGGTGTGGTGTAACTGGCGGAGTTCAGGTAGGCTGACCCTGGGGCGCATGTCATGGGCGGATAGGCGATTTGTCCTGCCATGTCGTAGCGGGGATGGAGTCCTGTGTTGCCGGCCATTTGTGAGCCGCTAAAGCTGTGGGCCTGCAAATGTTGCAGCTGGTCATGCTGCATCATTGGATATCCACCATTCATATAACCGTTTAAATGATGGTAACCCTGCATACCTTCTGGTACTTGCCTCTGCATTCCTGGTGGCCCTTGTCCCGGTGAAATCATGCCCGGCAGTGCGTACTTCTCTTTCTTCATCAGGGTCTTCGTCTTGCGCCGTGGCCGGTATTTGTAGTCTGGGTGCTCCTTCATGTGCACTGCACGCAGCCGCTTGGCCTCGTCGATGAACGGCCGCTTATCCTCGTCTGACAGCAACTTCCATTCAGCCCCAAGTCGTTTACTGATCTCGGAGTTGTGCATCTTGGGGTTGTCTTGGGCCATCTTACGGCGTTGGCCGCGAGACCACACCATGAAGGCGTTCATGGGCCGCTTGACTCGGTCGTTCTGTGCATTCTTACTGCCGCTGTTCGGGGTGTTGGTTGTGCCTACCATGATGGGAGTGCCGGGTTGGCCGTGATGCCCCTGGCTTAAGGACTGAGTGGGACTGGCCATCGAAGATACACTGATATTGGGCTTCAACTCCGTCTGCTCCATCATCTCCGACGTTGACTTATACATCTAGGACTTCGAATTATTCGTAAAACACGGACTGTAAATGTGTTCAGCGAACGTGAAATTTTTCGTGATAGCCGTTCGTCGCACGGGAGCTACGGTACAACTGCGGCTGTTCTGTGTGAAACTCTCGTTATTTTTAGCCCTCTTTGGCTATCACGTCCATGTGTAATTGATTGGCAGAGGTAGAATTATTCCGGCTTTGGCCAATCAGCGCGGGCGTTCTTGACGACCGAAGTCTATTGTTATGCAGCCACAGTACTGATGTCATCCAGTTGACAGGTGACGTTGCAGAGTGATAATTGGCTGCGTTGTTATGATAAGCAGCAGCGAGGGTGTTCCCTTTGGAGCGCTATCAATGCGCGCACAAAAGCAACTGAGCGAACTAGCCAATGAGAGGGCAGTTAGGCCACCTATGAATAGTTAACCAAGCCGGGTCGACCTGTCATGCCAACCATACTCAAACAAGCTGGAACACAGCTGCAGGTGCGCGCGCAAAACTGTCCTTTGACTGACATGTTGCCCACGTGCCAATCAACTTGGAAATATCAATAACGCTGAATGTTTGCCTCAGACAGGCCGAGTACAGAAATGGCGTAAAAATTGTACTCCATTCCTTTTCATTAGTTTGACCGTTTCCAGAGAATGAAAGTAAGATTGAAGGAAGAGAATCTTGCAGTTTACTCCCCAAAACTTGAGCTTAAGGCTGACAACAATTATCATCACTTTCAATTCTTTATCAGCCTGTATTTATGCCTGAACAAAACCACAATAAACTGTCAACAATATCCATTTGTACAGCATTGTAAGCTACCACCTCTGTAAGTTTAAAAGCACTACATGGTCAGTAAAGAAACTATTGTTCATGTAAGGTTACTTATCCGTGATTTGTTGACTACTGAATTGACTTCCACAGATGAACTTGTCAAAGCCGGTTTTCTCCGTCTGTGTAATAAGTAATCACATCAATAATGATACAGAAAATCTGAACGCGAAGTTCAATTGCAACCCTCTGAAAATATTCACACTGAAATGTTTTAATGCCATTCGATTCGCCAAAGCTACCCAGTTTTTGTTGGTAGATTTCATATCAGGCAAGGACGCTCTGATAACATTTTTTTTAATTTGACCCCTATATGCTTTTTAAACGTTTTCCCTGAAAATTGTGTTAAAATATAACAAGGAGCCTTTTTATTTTCATTTTAATTTAAATTTCAATGATGGTTACTCGAAAGTTAATTTTCTGTAAAACGTTCTTACCGCTATTTGTTGGTGAGAACTTTTGGAAAGGTTTTTATCCACAAAGGTCTGGATATGTTTTCTCCACTTTTTAAAACCAAAGCAAAGACAAACCTTATACATGTACATAAAACCGCAGTACTGTGCCAGTCGTGTAAGTTTCATTCGTTATCATCTGATACCAGGAATAATCTTTAGCGTGTGCGAGACTGCCTTTCACACGGTGTTTTGGCTCTTACAGCCCGCCGAGACATATGATACAAACAGCGGGTTGTGGAAAGGCTTCGCACGCGAGCTTGTCGCGAGTCGCCCTCGGAATGCGATAACGCTAAGCAAAACATCAACACCTGATAAAAGGTTTAGCAGGTGATACAGATCGTGCCTCAGTGCTGCTGCTTCATGGGGGGGTTGTTACCATTAATTTGGGGATATACAATGCAATGTAAACTTTTCAAATATGTCTTGGGTATGACCTCTCTCCTGTCTTTAAAAACTTTCCAACTATCGAACATTGGGCTATGTTTTAAATTCGTTTTTAAACCGTATAACCAACAATAATTACAAAGTATTTACTATTAAAAAAAATTGAGGAACTATGCGGCATTCTTTGTTGGATCCTGGTAAGTACGTCCATTAATGGACTTTCACTCTTGGTGTGGTACATAATGTGCAATCTTTTATAGAACCGATTTTGTGCTTAACGAGAAACGGTTGCAGTGTTCAAACCTTTCACTTGGATGGCCTCGCACATGGTTGGGCGATGCAAAAAGAAAAATCCAAGCAATTTTAAGTGGTTCTTTTTTTTACTGACAAAACACTGTATAATATAGTTTATATTACATACACAGTGCAATAAACTACTGGTTGAAACCCACCACAAGTGTTGTGTCCGTTGTAAAATGAGAGAACATTGATTCCTCTTGTATAAACAAGGCTCTCGCCTGTACATAGGGCCTACAGAATTGCAGCAAAATGAGGTTTCACGCAAGGTTTCTTTCAACTTTCCGATAAATTTTCAATTGTCAAATAATGTTTACTAAACTAATAATACTTAAACACTGCATGTAGAACAACATATTCCCATCTAGCTGAAAGTTAAATGGTGACCGATGTATAAAAGTAAAATTTGAAATGATATCATGATGGTGTCATTGGTTTTCTATCGATTTTCAAATATTTACTAAGTTCTCTTAAACTTTGTATATGGATATGTTTATTTAAATGTCGCTTGTGTATGTACAGTACGTTATTCAACAATAACATGCTTGTATACTGAAAACGTAACACACATCGTGCAGGTTTTTCTTTTTTTGACTCTGGCGATCCCTTTGCTAGTACCAATGCAGAAGGACGCGGGGTGAAAAACAAGAATAAAAGTTTTGCTCAATTATATTACAGATTAACCTCCAGCTGTATAAATTTGCTTAAACTTCTAAGTTATTTGCACGTTGAACTAGGTATGAAAGCACTATCGTCTTTTCATCAAAACTGAATATTGATCAATTTTGTATTAAAATCAAATTACTCAAATTATTCCTTCTTGGTGGTTTTGAGTAGTCGATGTTTACCAAACTTTATTTTAAAACTCTAAGAGGGTTTTAATGGCTGTGAAACCTTCCCACAAAGTCTCTTCTTGATTTATTCCTGGGTTAAAAAGCTTTCTATTGAGACTAGGGTTTTTTCCAGCTCATAAGCCATTCATTCCTTCACATCACCCTATTCATCACCGCACCCTCTCAATACCCCACACCATTCAATCGGCCCAGGGTCTTCTGGCTATTTTTCTCGGGAGCTATTCACCCTGCCCGCTGGACCAAAACCACCGGTCGTTGACTGAATCTGGGTGTAATTCCCTGCCAAGCAAGCAACAATGGTAAATAGCGAGTCATCTTCGTAACCCTTGCGGGCAAAAAATAACTGGTGATACTTGGCCACTTTTGCGCATATATTAAATGAGTCAATACCTTGGTTTATGCAGGCATCATCTGCATTATCATCCTATAAAATGAACGGCCTAAAATTTAAAAACACACAAATCAGTTTTTAGAATACGTGTTAAGGTGAAATAAATCCACAATCTCAAGTTTTAAAGTTTATTTTGTTACAAGTTACAACACTGACGTTCCAGCTCCAGAATTCTAAAAAACAATCACTAGAACATCATCATAATGACGTCTCTGATCATTGCTTAGCATCCTTTGCGTTACCATCTGTGATAAACAGAAGACGCCGTAATTTAATCATCGACGCGGTTTGGATTTTGGCAGCTGAACTGAATTAGACCCCTCAATGCTATATTCAAACGGTCACAGCTATCATTCAGTTCTTGTTGAAAATTTATACGTTATAATTTATGGTATCGTGAAACGCAGATTTCTTCACCAAAGAATGTATAGATATATTTTTGTAACATGCCTTAAAATGATTATTTGTAATTTTCTCAACGTTTGACGTATAAAATTTATCCAACCTGTTGCTGATAAACTATATTTGGCAGACCATGGGACAGAACCATTTTTATAGCATTTATAATCTTATGCAACTATTGAAACGTAATAAACGCTACGTCTGTATGCTCAATGGAAATACTTTATTTGCCAATTGGGCGAGGGTGCATATCAAGGCAAAAGCTATTGCCCATCAGGGATAAATATTTTGCAAGTTTTGGCCACTCATAAACTGATAGGTAATATTTGTAACCAAAGGAAAGTTCTGTAATTACTGATTTGATATGGGTTTTAGTCATGATACTACTGCAACAAAAAGTGTTGCTCTTCCAAGATTTCGGATTTAACCTGTGTCGGAGTCTACCACTCCAGTTGGAGGGCTCGGTAGCTTCAACTGCTTTATTTAATACATGTTTTTCAGTTATAAATGCAGTGAGACCCACCATTTCTATGTGACCAAACACTGATTTATTGAAGTCCTTAGATGTAAAGTGAAACCGAAACTTTTAACGTACCTACATATACAGCTACAAAAGGGATACCGTTGATTTTAATGACTGAAAAAAGGGATTAAAAGCTTTTCTCTGTGCACGACACTGACTGACATTGAGAGGTTTCCAATATGATCAGCTTACATCCGGGATACCAATTACACGTACATGTACTGTGAAAACCAATTATGTTTGAAGTAATCGCGTGAAATTAATAAATGATAAAGAACAGCTCTCTTATCAGGGTCCTCACAGTAGAAACCAAACCTTCCTTATCAATATCAAGATACATGTACTATCTCGTTTTACAAGTTACAGCTTAGCCTAGAACACTGTGGAAAGTGCTCTGGGAGCGTTCAAAGGGAAATCATCACAAAGTATTAAATATTAGCGGTATGCAAGCCACTTTCTTCTCCCTCAGACCTCTACTTATGGAAAATTATGTGTCTGGCTCGATCATCCATTTCACCCGCATTTAGGGTTCCCTGCATCGTAGAGACACTCGTATTGTTTTCTATTTTCCAAAAACGTTCCGTCAACAGTGACCTACTAATTTAAATATATTCCGCACAAGTGAAGTTACTATGTATTACAATGCATTTATGTTTGTGCTATACATACTACAAAACATTCCAGTCGTGTTTGGATACCCTTTTCTGACGCGACACGTACTTTTTGACTTGCCATGATATATCGACCGGGTCATTACTACCCGACACCAAGTCTTCTTCGAATTTCAGTTCCTGACGGGAAGCATCCGAGCGTTTCCAGTCTAGTGCGCACAACGCCACTAAATTCACGGGAGGTATTTCACCCAAACGCCCGCCTGTCTGTCTGCGGCAACGCTACGGCAGTTCTTGGCACGCAATCCCGCCCTCCACAGAAAATTGTCCAACGATTTCCTCTTCAGTATTTAAAGTCGTTATGTTTGATTCTGTAACTCGGAGAGGTCAATTTTCAAAATGCGTATTTATTTCCTCGTGGGCATTCCAGTGGTATATTCGATCTTGGGACGCTCGACCCTGAGTCATCTGGCACTGTACTTTCGGGCTGGGTTTGAACGCATGCTGCAAACAGGCAACTGCAATCATGCCAATGATTAACAACTAGCTGAGGAACTGCGGTAAATCACAGATTCATTTCAGACTCAGTGTGGGTAATATTTTGTTACAGGAAGTTTTGAAGTTTCTTGCGGTTGGTTAATCACATTTACGGGCAGTGTGCCACCTGTCTATAAAACCTATTTTGGAACAGGGAGTGTTGTTTTATTGCGCTGAATGCTGAATACGTGAAACAGTGGAGCTGTAAAAAGGGGGCCTGGAAATGCGTACAAGGAATCCTCTTATGCTATAATCTAGAGGCTTACTCAACCACAAGACCACTCCGACACATTGCATCACAGTAATAAAGCGCTGCATAATACGTTGTCACGGAAATGAAATTTTGGTTGGTGATGATTAAAAAGTAGGTACTTCATGTCCCACACACTGCCTGAGAAATAAGCGTATTGACTATTGTTCCAAGCAAACAAACAAACAAACAAACAAACCTTTGACGTCCGGCAAAGAACTGAAATGAATAGTTTTGATCTCACTACGGTATTCAAATTTTGTGGGATATCCTACAGAGATGATTCATTGTTAAAAATGTTGCATCTCCAGCCATGCCTCCCCTTAGCAGTCTGCTCAAATATTGCCAAAGAACAATGTACCCAAGAAAAGTATGCACTTGACGGCGATTCAAACGACACGCTGCCACAGCTTTATAAGAATTGTCGTCAAGGGTGATTTTTCATTCGCTATCAACTTTTGTTTTCTTGAACTCGTCCAGGATCCTCATTATATCCAGTGAATGGACTACTAAACCAATGCTTTAGACAAAGTAGTGGAAATCCATTTAGGTGATCTCAGTGATGCCCTGCTTTTCCTCCCTTCTGTCTCTGCCGTTGACATTGCAAAAACAGTCAGGTATTCCTGTTTAATACCATATATCAGGGCGTAAGAATGTTCACGTGTATACCAATTTGCCTTGATCGACGATATTTGTATCTTCAAGTCAATGTAAAACTGCACTCACATACAGCATGGCAAACTGAAGGCTACTTTTTTTCGGAATTTTCCTCTAAATTCTCTGTTTCTGATTTTTCTTACAACACTGGAGTAGCATTTACTATTGCCATCTGAGAAGAGTACAGTCTATGGCTTGTCACTTAACAAAAATAAAAATTACGACGTATAGTATTGAGTAGGCCTACATTGTGCATTAGAAAGTTATTTAAAGACTTCTTTTAATTAACTCACGATGCTGAGGCAAAGAAGTCACAAAGGCCCACTGTGCTATCCTTTGCTTTTAAACTGGGTGAGGGGATATATATTTTGCTCTTAAAGTTTTTATTTCACGTCTCCTCTTTATTAGATGACCTGAACACACAAAAACCGTGGATTATCGAGACCAGTTTGTAAAAAAGAGCAATGTTACATTCACAAACATAATGACTGTTTGTTCATGAAATGTGTCTATACAATTAACGGCTTTAGTACAGTGCAAAAGTACCTTGTGACGTTTGTTATCCCAGAATCCAAGACTCAACCGCGCTGTTGATCATGCACATTTGTGGCACGACTGTCTGATTTGGTTTCTTTTGTTTGTTCAAACCAAAACATTTTTCTTAACGGGAGCATGGCCAGTGGGAGCAGTGAAATAGCTTCATGGGTTTGTGTATGATATTAAATTAGATAATTTAATGCAACAAACATTTAGTAGTTGGTACAGTGGTATGCAACTATGCATAGCTACAAGAAGGGATCAACACCACAGGGAAAGTTACAAAAACTAGCCAGCGGTACATAGCTCTAGGAAGTACAATGTTGGTCCAGAACCAAGACATTCATGGTACTTGACGTTGGGGTCAGCTTGGCTGGAGGTCAGAGTCCAGATCTGAGTCACTGAGGTCTTTCAATTTGTGAAGCCCCTGTTAACGACCCACCTGCCGAAGTAGCCGGTTTGATAGTCCCGTCTACTCGGCATTTGGCCGGGTTTGGCACGCTGTGTGGTGTGACAACAGGGCCCTCGACACCGGAGATTACATATCGGCTTAGTCGCTTCGTTTGCTCAGTGTCAGTTTTGAGTGTCAGCCATATCGTCAGAAAGCGGTGTCCATGTTTGCTCTGACGATTATCAGCAAGATACGATCCTAGATACAGGAGTTCATAGTGCAAAATTACCAACAAAACTCAGCAGAGGTGACGGGCCCTGCATGTTTTTTTAAGTTCGACTTTGAACATTAAAAATAAGATAAAGCAGCATTGATTGATGAGACGAGAAATATGTTCGATGGGAACTAAAGTCGCAAACAACATGAGACCCTCGTGAAAGAAGAAAACGAACAAGTCCGGGGAATGATAATACACTAATTTCATCGGTTCGCTGCATATAGATTTCACGTTGGTGAATTAGTCTTTTCCAAGTTCAGCTGATTTGCATATTGACTGAATTTATTGCTGTACGATGCCATACAAATAGCACGATGGCGCCTTCAAATATACTTAAGTTACATCGATAGCGTGTCGTGAAGTTTGAATTTTTAAGGTCATCAAAACCTATCCGTTCATTTCAGTTATTTTTTACATGTACGTTGTCAAGAGTTTTGTGATTGACGTATAAAGTGGATAGACGTGTATTAAATTGCAACTTACGAAAAATAATCTCTGATTGTAAAATACAGGAAAATGTATTGCAGAATCTGTGATGGTACACACACGAATGGTTACTGTAACAGGTCTTCATTGTGGGCTCCGCATTGATTTGGGAAAAGTTATATTGCAGTGAAGAAAAATATACTGACTGCAACATTGAAAATAAGACAATAAAGTGTTTTTAGTGAAACACGGTTATTACAGAGGCTTAAATATGAACCCTCAGAATATCACAAATGAAGTTCATGAAGCGCCGTGAAATTGTGCATCACTTCATAAAATAAGGCGCCAAGTTCTGCTTGCATTTTGGTACTCGTGTGGACCTACAGGGCGAGGCGATGGTGGCTAACTACACACTCAACCCCGTGGAATTTGGCAAACACAAACAAGGGCCGATATATCCGGCTCATGCACGCAGGCCGCCCACGCCGTCAATCAACTCGTGTTTAAACTGGACTACAGCTTGTCGGAGGACCAGTTGGTTCTGTAAAGCTGGTAACGTAACGGCAAGATAGTTGTAGACTCTGTACTCCGAATATCGAAAACAAACTTCACGCGCTGTCTACCAGGCAGCTGGTTGTGTGTTATTCTTGAACTTGTGGTTAACGGACATATGTACTTGGACCCGCGAATCCCAGCTCACTGTGTGCGACATACGCAAAATGTTTTCGTGGCCGCCATCTTAGCAAAACCGTAGCACTGGTTTATATTATGTTAAATGACTCAACACAGCTTAACTATGGCCGGGGAATCCCTCTTGTATTGTGAGTTATTTACGCTCGTTTGTGCCATATTACATCATTTTATTCTACAGTGTCAATGGTCGGGGTCGATTCATGCAGTTACTATACCAAAAACAAACTAGCCAAAGAATAGGGGACAAAAGGCCGTACTTCAGACCTACTATACGCTCCTCCAGATAATTTTGTGTGGGAATAATAATCCAGAGAGCATTGTAAAAAACTTTGCCTTTTGTCGTGCGTCTGGGCTTTAGAAAACGGGCAAATGGCGGTTATTTGTACTGCAAGCAACGTAACCAGCTCTCTTTTCTTTGCTGGTCTTCGGTGTTCAATGGCTGCCAGATAAAGGCTGTCCTTATATGAACTTTGAAGGGACAACAAGGGACTATTACCACGAATGACTTCAGACACTAATGTTTGTAGAGTTTTTATTTAGATAACACAGCTCACTTTGATAAGGATAAAAGCGAAGATTTATGCGGAGACCTAGATAGTTAAGAAAAAGGAAGCAAAAGTAAAATACCTCAGTTAACAATAATCTAATTTATACCTTTCTTTAAAAGTTTGACACAACGTACAACCACAATAACAATGCTTTAGGTTCCCTCCTAGGTTTATCTTTGTAGTAAAGAAGATGCCCAGCTATGCATTGATTGATTTTTTTTAGGATGGTAAAGTGGTTACCAGAATCAGTCATCACTAAAGTGATACTGCTGAACTCGTAAGAGGAAGTAGGTGAATACCAATAATACAATCGAGACAATTATCACATCTTGAAAATTTTCAATGAAGTAAATGTTGATAATTGAGAGGTTCCTGAGAGGACTTATATCCCCGCAGAGGATATAAGGAGATCGTGTGCTTGTTGACTTCCGCTGAAAAAGAACTATTGGTCGCCACTGTGAGTATAATCTAACTAAACAGATCTCTAAACTGTTATGGAAACAATGGACATTTTTTTAACATATTTCTGTAGATTTTGGATTAAATTACATAGCAGGCTTGATTTCGATTCGAACCGTCAGTCAGGCATTCAGCAATGTGCTAGACTTAGACTCTTTTATCGGTTATGCTTTGTTTCACGAAATCCCCAAACGAAGTTGTTAAAGAGGTTACAATTTGTTGAGATATGATCACAAGATTTACCGGTCCTCTGAACCGAGTGACGCGAACGTTGGTTTCAGACGATAACGGCACCAGAATACATGGGAGAAACTATAGAGGGCGGTACATAAACATGCCTGTCGTCTCAAAGGCTGGGGTGCATTTCAGGAATTAAGCAAGTTGCTTACCCTGAGTGAATCATATTTTGTCGGAACGTTCAGGGAGCTTGCAAACACACGAGGGTTTGTTTGGCACTTTATTTACTGGTTTGCAACCCTTGACATGCCTTGGCCATAAAATGGTACGACTTTCACTCTTTCTTGTAGATGAGTTTGATGGTCTTTATATTCCTGTCTAAGGATATGAGGATCGGCAAAAGCCTGGACGCATTAAAGAGTAGCGACTTGAGTTGAAATTGGTATTGGAATTTGTTTGGCGTTTGTATATGGAAATTATACAAATGAATCCATTTTTATTTTGATAATCTTCACAATAAAATAACAATAAAATTCAATGGAAACACACCAGTTAATTAAGGAAAACTGGAAAACGACAGAAAAAGCCTTTGTGGCCTCCCTGATTTCTCTGTATTTTGTGGAATAACACAATGCTGTTTTAGTAATACTGTGAATAGAAACATTTTCATCAAACTCGCCCGTGCATCGCTTAAAACAGCGGTTATTGTGCTGTATTTGTTCCTAAAACATCGCATGTGTTTTTCGAAATGCTATTTGCTATTGTTAAGTGCGATATAATCGGAAATATCTAAAGCCGCATTGGCTAACGTACTTCATGGTCGTGACAAATTGCAAATGTAATGGAACAAACTGCTGGAACAGTTTATCCATATTTTTCCGTTTTCATTATATCGTACACAGTGTGACAGGAAACTTGCAAAAAAGTAATCAGGAGTACACTTCACTAGAATCTTACTTAACTCATTTCTTGAACACATTGGGTTTTTATAATGTAGAGGTCATTTCAAGTCAACTGAGGTCGGGGTTCTAAAAACGGTCGGAATAGAAAAACATCACCATGGGTCTAATTACATTACACGTATAAATGACGTCACTAAACAACGTGTTGTGCCCCGTTTTATCATTTTGGCTGTCTCCAAGGCAACAAATTCGCCAAACTTAATGTCATTGTTGTGAACTGAACAACTCAAAGAATGGTTTTACACTACGCTGTTCTTTGTATTCATTTAAAAAACATCCTGCAGGGAAAGTGTTTTACGGAGGAGTTAAATTTAACTGTAAAAAAATCAAAGAGTTTGGTGGCGACTGAAGTGCGCCTGCGTGATTAAACACATCACCTTTATTACAGGCCCAAATCAGTCCTTCAGAAAGTTATTGATAACAGAGTGAAAGCTAAGCCCATGTTTCGAAGGGGAGAATGGTTAGTTCGTGCACGGGAAGGGAAGGGGTCAGGACGGATATTTTCTTCTTTCAAATGTGAAGCGACAGAAATAAAGGATAGGAAGAACAAAGTGACCTTGGGAAATTATAATTGTGGTATACGTTAATATTACATTATAGTAAATATATATATATACACACATATACAACAATCAGTGTGCTTGCCCATTGAGGTTAATCCGAGCCAGAAAGTGGTTGGATGGGCGATGACATGATTTCTTAAATTGCCCAAATCTTTGGAGGGGCTGGACATCAAATTACACAGAGATGCTGTTCATAGAAGACAAAACATGCTTGCACGTTTAACGTGTACCTTAATCCTAAATCAAAACGGTACATTCTAATTTTGTAATGTTTTACTTTTTTTCTTAGTCATACCTGATAAATTTAGGCCAGTGGAAAGTTCAGAAATACTACAAAATTTTTGTTTTGTTTCTCCCATCAAAAAGTAAGCGAATTATAGAATGACTCAAAAGAAGATTTAGGGTGGCATACACCCCCCAAACCTATTCCGGGAATGACACCCTTATGATTTCGTTTAAAAAAAGAGAAGTCTCCTGAAATCTTTTAAGTTCATTTCATGAGTTTTTGTGTGTATTATATCAGTCCCCTCGGCCCTATTGGAGTTAATCACACTGTCCCGATTCAAACAACTTCCACTTGTGTGATGATCTATCTTGTTACGCGTCATAGATTTCTTGTATTGAATTCAAATAGGCCTAAACTTTGGTTCGTCTGCTGAGAGAGACGATGACCTTTGCCCAACGCCTCACTCCCGATTTCCACCGTGCCTGTACACAATGTACATGACCAACGCCTTATTCCTGATTCCCACAGTGCCTGTGCACAATGTACATGCGTAGAACACTAAAAGCAACATTTGAGATAAAAACAATAGTCTAGATTGCAGCAGTGGAGTTTCGATTTTCTCGAAATTCATGTGTTTTCCCATAATTAGGCAGCGAAAGTGCAAGGATAGGCCCTATGTTACTTTAAGACGACCTAATACGTCTGTTCTGCCATTGCGCCTTTTGGTCACTTAAAGGTACAGTCCCCTATTTCTCATCTGTGCATCATGTCCGTGTGAAGCAACAAAATTACTCAAAATCTTAATTAAGAAGAGTGCAACCACGATGTCAGACGCTGAACCTACGAATTATAGCACTGCGCGCGCGCGAGTCTTTTCAACGCTTGCGCGCGATTCTAATGGCAATTTTCCGGAAAATGCGGTTTCCAAAATGTGTTGGAAATGGCCTTCTTCCATTGTTTTCTTCAAATGACAGTTTAACAGAAAGAATAATTTCACTTTGAGTATAGTCCATGAATCTTTTTTTAAACCAAGTAGGCCTTTGCTTTTGAACAATAACTTTGATAATTGCAAATGATGGACTGTACATTTTAATATTAAGAGAAGCCGCTGTTCGAAAGAAGACACTGGGTGAAAAATTGAAATTGAAAATTGTACAGAAGCAGTTTCGAATCAGATAGTGTGCTCGATAATGAAAGCCGCGTGCAGGAGGTAATTACGATCGGCAATCAGGAAGAAATAATGCAAAGCAAACAGGCGAGACAACTTACAGTACCTATTCAAGCGCCTGACTGCGTCAAACAAACAAGACTTGCTAGTGATTTCTAAATTGGCAGTCAACGAGAATGGACCAGGACTTGTTTTACCCAGAATGTAGTTGGGATCGCCGTGTTTAGTTCTTTTCTCAAATTTGGAATTCTGCATAATCTATCAAGTGCATGTTCGTGAGTTAAGGTGTATTTAGCGTAAAAATGACCATGGGCGGAAACAAGTTTGGGTTTTGATTGCCATGGCAACACATTGCTTTAAAGATAACTGATTTATTGGAAAGATATTTCCTTACAATATAGGGGAGAAGTATTATGTAGAGAGTGACATAAGTTATTTATTTACTCTGTTTTCTTCGAAGAAAATTTTCTAGATAAAATGCGTTTTAATGTGTTGAATCTTTATCTTCACAAAATCCATTGTGCGATGCTGCTCAACCGGAGCCCTGTAAGTTAACTAGTTCATGCCAAATAAGGGGAAAAGTAGTAGTACCTTTATTGCAGAAAGCATGTACGTCAGTTCTTTGACTCGAGAATGGTTGATCAGGACCAACTTCAGCATCAACTTCAGCTCTTTGATTCCATTGTGTACAAATAGGCTGTAGAAGTGGTAATACCAAATCTGCCGAAAAATGAGCAAACAAGAGGATGACTCCATGCAAACGTGTAGGTTGGTTTACATTGTGTGAATTGGCTAACATTTCCTATAATCAGAATTGTTCACTTCGAGATCGAATACCAGTACTGTATGCATGAGTGTGGCAACTGTGAACCATTACCATGACATGGGGATTTGTTAATGTACATTTGCTTTGTTTAAGCTAAACATGCCAACCCATCATGCACATGCACTTTTTATGCAGCCTTTTCAGCCGGTTTAGTTCTCACAGGCATAAATTTAATTGTTAGTTTATGACTAAGACTATTGGGTAAGATAGACCCGTACCTCGTGGGCAATGTATACAGACAAACGGGGTTGACTGCATGTTATCATTTCCCTTCTTGTCACCCTGAGCAAATGAAGTCACGTTTAAAAAGAAGTTGTAGGCTTTTAGGAA
Source organism: Acanthaster planci (assembly GCF_054643075.1). Lineage (NCBI taxonomy): Eukaryota > Metazoa > Echinodermata > Asteroidea > Valvatida > Acanthasteridae > Acanthaster > Acanthaster planci. The sequence goes on from NC_141790.1 coordinate 6,566,103, forward strand.
AGAGTTCACGCCCGACTTGGGCTTTTCTCTGGTGAACAACAGCCAGCCGCCAAAAAAGACTCCCTACGAAATGCCAACAATTGCTAGCCTTTGGGATCCACCCAGGCACATAATCACGCTCAATGCCATTTAGTGAAATTCAATTTCAGTCATGTTCATTATGCAGGCGAGGTCACAATCTTCATTAAAAATACGTTTGTAATCATATCTTGTTCAGATTAATTTTTCTTTCCGGGCAAAATGTCGGGGACGTCGTTTGAAAATAAAAAAAATAATTCCAAAGATAATTAGATTTCAAGTTCTTCTACCAATCCAGCCGTAGTTCTTCAACAAGAAAACTGATGAAACTTTCTCACTGGGTTGATCTACCACATTTGTTACACAATGGCATTAGAGTGCACTTTTATTGGTCGAGAATCAATCGCATGATATACCACAAACACGCATGCGCAGAATGCAAGAACATGACCAATGTTCGCCGTGGTACATGAGTGATGAATCCCACAGGGTACATTTAATCTTCCCACGGTTGAAAAAGTGTCGTTTTCACCGCGTTGTATTGGCATGACCTTGGGTACGGGGTTATACAACCGCGCTGGTATTACATTAGTTCATGTTTACGAGATGTGCTGTTGGCGACAGTGAGGCACTATTTCTTCTATGATCGCCATTTTTGTTTACATCGTTCGTTTTTTAACTTGGCTAATTTCGCCGTAATTTGACCGTAATAATGTAAGCAGATGACAGCAGGTTAATTTTTAAGAAGACTTTTGTCTCCTTCAAAACAAATCCAGAAATTTGATATTTGTGCAGGACAGCATCAGCAGGAAGAAAACGGGGGAACATTCTGTGTGTGTGCGGATAAGGAGGTTCCAAATTTTACATCGCCAGAGACTTGACGGGAAGACCCGTATTTTCATAACAAAATTTGAAGACTTTCTTAGGGAAAAAATTGGAAATGTCAAAGACAAAAGATGGTACTCCCTACCAAACATTCATCAATTGAAAAAAAATTCAGTGAAATGAAATGCCTTGTGACGCAAAATGAAGTTCTATTTGTTCCTTTGCGTTCGTTATTACCGTGTTATTATCGTGGTATAAAAACAACTGTTGCCTGCTGTGTAGGGATCCATGGTGTTTTGTATACCCTCGGGGGTATATGGCACCCGAGGCGAAGCCACGGTGCCATTTTGGCACACCCAAGGTGAGTTGTTTGTTCCCTCTGGTGTGCAAAACACCACGGACCCCTACAAAGCAGGCAACAATTGTAAATACAAGTAGGCCTACTCCCATTCATGAACATGATTTTTATCAGAAGGAGAGAGTCACGTTTAGCAGAAGACGTAGAACTGTAAGCTTAACATTGCTGCTGATTTCAAGTCATGTTTTGTTTTTGCTAGGGACATACCTATATCCAGACGTCTCAAAAGTTTCTCTTTAAACCTGTAACTACCGTTCTTGAAGTTAAAGAAATTCTTAAGAGTTATAGCTACACCCCCTGCCATGAGTTTCACCATTTTTTTTCTGGGGGGGGCACTTTTTTCCATGGGTAAAATTTCCAGAGGTTTGTGGTAGCAACATGCATAGATATCTCTTTTGAGTATGTGTGGTTCTGAAAGAACCGGAGGGTACTCAACATTTCGGAGAGTATACTCTGTCCGTCGTCAGGAGACTGCAGAGGTTCCAACGATGAAGCAGTGATGTCTGGAGACGTTGAGGTGTGGAGAAGATGCTGACTCAGGATCCATCCTAGGGCACTCGAGCGGAACAAGGGTGCTTGCAGATCAGTGAGGTGCGTCAGTCTGAAGGAAAGGAGCGTGGGGGAAGGTTTCCAAGGGTATAGGAGACCCATAGGCTGGGCACTTGTCCTAGGGTATCGGAGACCATTTGGACTTGGATGTGAGGATGGGAAGCTATATCTCGCAGATGTTGAAGCCGATGTCATGCAGTACAGTGTTGTACTTGAGGATTTTGATGGTTTCTCCGATGCGGCGAGGGTACCAGTATAAATACTGGTGATGAGTTCGGCTTGGCTTTAGCTGATCTGGTGGTCTTCGGTGTTGGAGTGCTTGATGATGGCAGACTTATCGAATTATTCTTTCCTGATATGGTCTCTATGTTCATTTCATCTCGTAGGGAGGTCCCAGGAAGTGTCACCGATGTACATTTTGCCACATTGGCAGGGGATCTTGTACACTCCAAGCGTGTGCTGTGGGTTAGGCCGGTCCTTTGGGAGGTCAGCAGGTTCTGCATCTTCAAGGGGGCTGTATGGTACACTTGAATATCATGCTTTTGCAGGATGCGCTTGATGTAATGGGAGGTACTGCCTAGATAGGGAGGGTAATGGAACTAGGAGCCTTAACCAGTTGGCTTTGGGTATAGGTGACCCTTTAGCCAGGGGTTGACCTGACATGGCTTGGAATTGGCTGAGCTTGAATCCATTCCGTTGCATCGCTGTGCTGGTGTACTGGAGTTTTTGGGGTGAGATTCTTTGCATTCCCCATTTCCCCCTTTTTATTTCATTTTTCCGGGAAAGGAGGTGGGTCAAGCGCCACATTGTCTCTCCCCGCGACACCAAAGCCCTCCGCCGACAATTTAGCAGTTTACTAAAACAATACGTAAATTTTACATAAGCAGTCTTAAGAAGTCCGTAGGAAATCACTCTTCTGCCTCGTAGAGGTTTGAAACGAGAACATTTAATGACAGTTAAAATGTTGAAGCAGATCGTTAACTACTCATTATAAAATACTGTTAATGATAAAGTGAGGTGACAAACTCATATTAGACGTGTTTTAGAAAATGTACATGGTCTAGGTCTTGTCGGTTTCCCTCCAGACTAAGCACTACCTTCAACACTCATTAAATACAACCTGACTTGTCTTTAAATGTGGGAACGGTTTGGAATGACTGCATTTACTCTTTTGCAATTAATAAATTTAATTATTTTCGTTTTCCCTTTTCCGAGTCCTGGTGTGACAAAACTATGAATTATTATTTGGACAAGACAAAAAGACACAATGCGTAAGTAGTGCAGTTCAATGGAACAGAAGTGCACAAAAGAACTGCCCGTCCGTTCTCGCGGACCTAAAATGCTATTGCATTCCTTCGAGCGTTAATTAACATAGATAACTGTATCATCGAAAGTGTGAATGCACACACTAAAGAATACGCACTGCTGGTTGTAATGTCTCCAAAATTATTTTATGTTCAATATATAGCTTATCCCAGAAGGTATAAATTGATTTTTAAAAGTACGAACAATATGGTTTTATTAGTAGGAATTACGCTTACTGTGGCTGAAAATTGAAAATCTCTAACACATTTTTCCCTCTAAACTCTGAAATGTATATTTTAGATATGACTTACAACAAACTGAATTTTTCTATATATGCAGAAGTAACTGGTCATGGGATAAACTGTGATTGAAAGAATTGCGATCTACTTCTCTGGTATTTGTTTGAGTTTGTGACCGCTTGGGGAAAGTTTGTGATCGTCCAAATCTGCAGAAATATTTGTCAAGAGAAAACAGTGGTCCTCCTAGTGCCGTCCCAAGTACTCGGTATTCATGCAAAAAGTGTTCCCTTGTCACACCACGTCCGTGCAAATTTGCTCAACCCAAATCCCAGCGGTAAACACGATCGATAATGGGTCTGTGCAGTAAAATACATCCCAAGGTAAACAGTGCTGTCACACCGCAATAATGAAAGTGATGGCTGCCACTTGTTGGGCTGAAAATGTTTACGATTGAATCTGGGTGGAAACTACAAAGCTAGCATCTCTGTTGACATCATGCTAGGGGTGAGTTATAACGCTTTACTCTAACAGTAAACCAGGCAACAATCCATTTGAGATCGACAGTTGTGTTCTCCGTTAATGGCATGGGACATTGTTCCGCCATAACGTCAATGAATAAAGCTTTATTAAACCTATTATGAGTGAATGTCTGAAATGCTCAAATCTCCAGGATTAATGTATCGAAAGGTAGAGCATGCCAAGTTCTGTTACAGGAAGGCCTATCAACTGACTTCTAACACGAATCTGATCTGATGAAACGAACGCGTTACATTCGCAAAGGCAAGAATAAACTAGGGTTGGAATATTGGTTTTCAGTGAGAAAAGAAAGACCGAAGTACATAAACTGTACCTGAACAGTAGATGACACTGTGAAAAATACTCGAAAGATGTGACTAATGAGCACCGACATCTTAATCTTAACCTGGACGCAGAGTTTGCTTGCAAAACTGTAAGCAAAATTCTGATCATACAGAACTTGGTGATTACGAGGTTAAGAGTACATATGCATGCTTAATTAAAAGCCATGAGGTAGTTTGCGAAGGTCGGTTAATACTTCGCGCGAAAGCGAAAGATTAAGCGAATTTATCACGCCCTTTTTATTGCACAGAAATCCTCACAAACACGACGGCAGGCAGGGCAAATAAGTATTTGCTCTGCAAATGGGCAAAAGTTGACAAAACAAAATGGGCAAAACACATTTTCAACTCTGGCAAAATATTGCTGCAAATTATTCATAACGTCAAGCTTGATTCGGTTTCACATTCGCCTGAAGTAAGAACTGGCCTTAAATTAAAGCAAATGTTTTTTTATACTCATTCATAACTTTTTAGTCAGAAAGTCAAAATAATATTTACAAATAGGTCATTTGGGAGACTTTTTGTGGTAAATTTTTTAGCATTAGGGAGACATTGGCTTTTAGGGAGACATTTCAGTGTCTCCCTATTTTCAACCTACCAGAAGGAGGCCGAATTTTACATTCCATATTTTGAGGGATGATAGTTTAGGGCCTAAAATGAAAACATACAAAGTTTGGTTCAGATCAGATTAGGGAATATTGAATTATGGGACAGTAAAGTTTGAAAAATTTTGTGCACGTTCTTATGGGAATTTCTCCCTAATGACCCATTAGCGGTAATTATTAGTTTTAAAATTATGAATTTCCAACGGTTTTAATCAACCTTTTTGTCAACAGCCCCTCTCGCGAGTACATGTAGCCATAAACAATTGCCGCACATTGAGATAAGCGCACGCGCCACCCGTACTAAATTTTAACCATACTTGGAGCATATTTTGAAGGTAGCGCGCATATCATTCGTTAACTCCCAACTGTACAGTCGGAGTCGAATATTACGAAGTAAAGCCTGAATAAAACAGAGGCTATCGCGCAGCACGGTGGAGTAAATATTTCTCAATATTTGAGCTCCTCACGGCAGAGGCGGGACGTTTGACGTCTTCCTTGGTCTCGGTGAAGTCTGATACGTACACAGTTTCGAAATGGCTCTCGAGTCAGATGTAAGCAAACAGACTTTCTTCATCATTTCTCCGTAACTACTGGCATACGATATTAGGCTGGATTCCTTTGGACCAAATTTTTGAAATATACTGAGTGAACATTCTCAAAAAAGAAATTTTCAGCCATTTTAGGGCTGCGTGCCCCTTTGCACAGTCAGTTCTTCAATGGCTTAACTATTTATGGGGCATCCTCCAGCGGATATGTCCGCGTTCCCTAGATGTCCCCAATTTGAAATTGTGTCATGGACACAGCCTCAATACAAGCAGTAATTCATTTGATTTCGGTGCCCTCTTCCAGTGTCCTCTTGAAACACGTGTGAGATCCCGTCCCCTGGCATTCCACCCCAGTTAGAATATTACATACCACGAAATTACATTTTTATTGACATCCAGTAAAACAAACATTTTGAAAAGAATTAGAATTCTCCAATAAAATTAAGCGTCCCTTAACCCACATTGGCTTCATCTCAACATTAGGTTCCTGCCCAATGATGGCAAACAGCCTTGGTCTTGCTCTGAGAACAGCCTAGTTGTCGACGGGCAAATGGTATTAGCAGCATGTTTGCCAACATATTTGCCCTTTTTGTTTACTGACCTAAATGTTTATGAACACTTTTGCTTTATGACAGCGTGATGTCTCCATTATAGAGTAAGTGCCTACCTCAACAGCATGTCAGGTTGTTTCAACATTAACACGTCAGAGTGTCATTCAAGAAATTGAAGTGCCACAATTTTTATCTCATTTATTATTTTTTAAAGTAAATCCTTTTTTTAAACAGCCATATTAAATAGGTCTCCATCACAATTTAAAAGCAGAAAATTGTAACTTAAAAGAAATAACCAAGCTGTCCAACAAATTTGGCACTGAACACTTTGCTGGATACACTACACTTGATTAAATCAAGACGGTAGGCTTTAAAAGTGATCGTAGTTGGTTGAACACTGCCCCGCTTTGTCGCAGAAGAATTTAAGAACGAAGAGCGCGTCGTTGTTCAAGTCATCTCAAACGAAACGGGTGACATAGATTATCCTCAAAAAAGTCGAAACTTCGAAGTTTTGATTTGATATTAAACGCAGATCCGTTTGTGGTACGTGTACCGATCTTAGAAACCGTGGTTAAATTCTTGTTTCGGCACATGCAATGCGATCCAAAACTTACGGGTGTGAGTGAACAAGCACAATCTCGACGGACGCGTTTAATCACCCAGATTGGCCTGTCATGACGAGGATTAAATAGGATCTGTTGAGTAATCAATGACGGTGATATTTTGTATTTCTACGAGATTGTTTCACCTTGCAACAAAAGCACAATAGCAACTGTTCCGAGTGTTAGACGGCTTGCTATTGCATGTAAGCATCTTTCAGTTCTGTACAATACGGCTGGTTGTGTATAGGTCCACTGACTGTGTGATCATGCTCAACTAAAATATTAATGTTTATACTGCTTACGATGTCTCATGAAATAATAAAGGATTTTCCTGTCGTGAAAGCCTTGTTCATGCATAATTTAGACACTGCAGAGTGATGATGGATGGTAGGAGAAATCAATTTACGCCACGGTTGACTTCTTGTCAACACCGGTGACACACTGACTCAATGATTGATTTCAATCTTCTATTTCTATATCTGTCTCCTTATAAGCACCAATTTGAAGGTTTGAAGTTTTGAATCTGCAATTTCTACTGTAGACAGTTATTTCTATTTCTAATCTTCTTCTATGCAATCTGCAACCATTTTCCGTATCGAGCATTTTTACGGATCAAGAAACAGTTAATGAGCCACTTCAGTACATGAAAAAAGCAAGATCATTCGGAAAACAGCGCGCACACAAGTCCGCAAAGGGCAAAGCTGATTGGGCAGACCTGGCACGCGCATCCGAATGATCTCGAACGCGCTTCATTTGGGCACGCGCAGTTGAATACCGAATTGGCTCATTCTTCCAACATACAATTTGTTTCCATTTGGTGTAACGCGTTTAAAAATACACCCGGTACAGGCGACAGTCCCAATAGCGAGCGCCATAACTAAACGCTTAAACGTGGTTCTTATTTCTAGATTGTTTGGATCACTAAAACAAAATGAATATAGGATCATTTTAAAAGATAATACAAGACATCAGCAAGCCTATACTGCAATACACAAAAGGCCATCCCTATAAATGCGCTCATTTTTATCCACAAGGAAAGGGAAAAATATATTAGTCATTTAAGTATCAAAATCAACGCAGTGTGCCAATGAATCCATAAAGTGAGCGTGTCTCTGATGAAATGTTAATGTCAAGTTTTAAATTCACAGATGGAATTTCCAACTCGAGTCCAGGACATAAAAAGGTTATCTTTCAACATAAGTTACCAGCACATCAAAGATGCAACATTTCCCCAAATCTCCAAGAGATTATCCTTGTGTAAAACGATAATCCTGGATACATACTTATATTTTATTGATGAAGATGACAATTTGTCGTCGCCAAGACTGACCCGCAGGGTGAAGGTACCACCTGTGCATGGACCTATACGATGAAATCAACGTAGTATAGGATTCTAGTCATGGCTCAAAGATCTGCTGGCTCAATTTTTAGGTTCGAACGTCACAGGTGATCATTGAAATTCAGAGCATCATGACCATGTTAACAAGGCTCAAAATCCATTGGAATAAGGCTGAAAATGGAATGAAACTAAATATCAAGACAGAAGTCAGAATTACTCATTAATATGGGCCAATATCATATGCAAAGCAGGACAAGCGAATTCATTTATGAAATTCCCCTGTAAAAAGGCGCTACCGTACTGTAGCGCTATCTGTGTTATAATTGCTTTTGAGTGCGTCGTTTTTCAACCAAAGCCTTTGCCACTAAAGCATCAGATATTTATCATGAACATAACCATTTACGTTGATTGTCCGGGTCCATTCTGAGACAAAATGAACAACGAAACGTTATTACCAGCAATTAATGTTCCTAAAACCAAGCAAGCGTGAACTAATTAATTTAGGAAATGGGCCTCCAAAAAATTGAAAAATGAATTGTTAATAATTGGCGGCCATTATGTTCCTGGAAAGTGGCACAGGCAATAACGATACACTGTAATACATGCCCGAAAATATTACTGCCTTGTGCAGAAAATATATTAAATGTATTAAACCGTAGTACAAAACACAAGTAATTTTACCGAAGAAAAATTAAGAAGAAGAAATAACATGAAAATTGAAACGATGGCGAGATTCAGTGGGATGGAATTATAATTTATTCGCCGGGTTGAGTCAATAGAGTGGCCCGCCCTCTTACCCCATCCTTACGGTGAAAAATATAAGACGACCTACAGTAAGGTGACATCAGAAGCAATTAATTATAAAGGTTATACATATATATTGTGCATTTGTGTTAACTTCTTTTCTGAGAAATGGTACAACAAAATTTAAGAAATAATTTGGACATCAGGATTTATGACAGTGCAAAATAAAATTAGATTGGATTACACAGACTGGAGGTTCAAGTGCTAGAAATGGAGTATCACAGCCATGTAACACCGTTAACAGACGAGGCGGTAATATTTGCGCATTTGACTATTCACTTCTACGCCCGTCAGGGAGCATACGGCTTATTACTCAGTTGCTCATTACTTGCTTAGTACTATATTTTGCTGAAACTGCCATCAGACACTTTGTGAAATGGCGACAGCCAAACACAACTGGAAGTGCACGTCACCACTCATTTTCGCGTGCATGTCAACATCAGCGAGGCGGTTATTCCGAGTCAGTTCTCCCACAAGCTCATTTGCTTCTTCGCATTATTCTGTGACATTATTTTATTAGCCTTTACAATGGTCTTAATTGAGACTGATAAAGAACGTGCGAATTGTGGCTCACTGACGGTTAATGTTTCTGCAACCAAGGTTGATATGCATGGGCACCTTTCAAAGCTAGGAGTAGTTTTCAAAGAATTAATTTTAGAGATTTAGGGGATTTAGAAATTCCATGTATTTTACAATAACTATTTTGGCTAGATACTATGCATATACATCATTTTGTTTTCACACGAAAAGTTCCTGAAAAATACGGCAGTGTCACTCATCACGTCCGCTTAATGGCGGTCCCCTGTGTGATTAATCAGGAATACTTTCGTTTCAGAGATCCTATTTATATTTGTTGAAATATACATACACGGAGAACAATATATGGGGTATGCCAAACTAACAATGGCCAAATTAGAGTCCAGCCGACGGTAACGTCAACTTTTTCGTTCCACGTGATCTTCGAGCGTCCTATTACAATAGAACTTTGGATAGTTAAAAATATTCGGGATTTCTTGATTGAAAAACAAACGCAGCCAAGCGTTTGCAGCAGCAGGATTAGACCACGGTGAAAAGAGTGATAGGCTAATCAATAAACTAAATTATTAATACTACATTCGGGATGGGAAAAGTACAGGTTATCACCAGGGCTGGACTCAGGAAAGTGCAGAAATTTATGTTTTAGCACTTTGCAACCGGGTCTGTTGCCGACCAAGGGTTGCCCAGGTCAAAACTAATATAAGACGCGCCAATTGGTTTACGCTGAGGGTGTGCCTCCGATGTGGCAAAACGTTGCAGCAGCAGGGCCTGCGGTGTAATATTTCGAGCGTATATGATATGAAGCAGTTTGCTCGCTCAACGTTCAGTATTTATTACTTCGGCGGTGTTAGTGAACTTCATGTGTGTTTGCGGTAGACTGCACGGGGTTTACCTCGCACACTAATAAGATAATTATTTAGTTCACAAACACTCTGTTGCAGTGGTCGTGCCTTGCTAGAACGATAAGCTCAGATTTGAAGGCACTTCCCACAAATCTTGGTAAACAATGAAACTGGTGACTCCTGTTATCCCTATTTAAGGACTCAACTGGTTTGCAATGAGCCATTTAGGACTTACCACTTCTTCCCTACCATCCCAGTTGGAAAGATCTTCAGAAATCAAATTCGAGGACTTTCACCAACTATACGTTAAAAAATTACGACTTTTCCCATATTCAAGTACGGATAATTAACGCAAAACGAAATTATGCCTAACCACGAGAAATGGGTTATTTGCCATGGATTCCTGTGTGTTTGCTTTATGAAATTCGCAGTGACGACCCAATGTTTTACCCCTTGAATTAGAGTTGAAGCGGTTTTATTTTAGTAATTTAATTTAATTTTTCTCTAATAAGCCGTTGTCCGCTGTTAGCTTGGTCAAATTCGCCATGTTGGGACAAAACCTCTAATGCATGAGATATGTTAGGAAAGTTTCTCACCTAAATATTTTAAATGGCCCAGGCTTGACTAAATTATTTGAAGCCTTAAATTTATGCATTTCGTATTTACATGGTGATTCCTACACAGTATCAATTGCCAAAGAGGAGCAAACCAATAGCAATTCCGTTTACCAATATCCTATGTTAATAACAAAACATCAAGATGGACACCCTTTAAGAAACTACTGGAATTAGTGCGTGTATTAGAATAAGTGAACTGATGTTATAAAAGGGTTTGATAGTTCAGATTATAGTAGAGCTAAGTAGTGATGAACGAATAACGCTTTTGCACATCATCGGTAGGTTGAGGGAATAAATAGAAGACACTGGCTGTAATAGAGTAGTCCATTAATTTCAGAGTCTGAAAAGCTTTTGTCTTGTTCAAATAAAATATGCCGGAGCCACAGAACCTTTAGCTCAAATGGCTATCGCCATTAGTTCGATAAAGTAAAGGAGAAAAACTGCATAAACGGTCTAGTTTGGGAAGGTTTGTGATTCTATCAACAGCATAAGAGAGTTATTTAGTTTAGACACAAGTTGTTATCATACAAGCATATCTGCTTCATTCGTTAGGAGAACATTAAAGGTTTTTTCTGGTGACGTTTAGTCACAATTTTTCACAATTTAATGTTGCAGAATCATTAGGATCATGGATGTGTCAGATAACGCCTCTCTACATAGGCATCATCTTTTGTATGCAAACCACTTCAATTCCATTAATTAATTCGAAATTATACACAGTACTACCAAATATGTAAACATTTAGCCATTGAGTTTTTTTTTAAGTTTGAAGCCTCTCTTATACCACACCACCTAATATCAACATGTCTTCATATCTTGAGAACAGGTTGTAGCGTACGTATTATCCTCAGAAATTGCAAAAAGTATTCATTCCCAATAACATTTTCACTGAAATCACATGGTACGGAATCAAACTAAACGGGACGAATTTGTTTTGTTACGTACATGAGGTGACTGGCCAATACGGATATCCAGTTTGATAACGTAACCGAATTTAGTTGCATATCAGGAAAATCTATTTAGTCTCGTCATTTGTGCAAGACAACATCTCTAAAGTTCGTGTATATATTAAATGACGAAGTGAAATAAAGACTTCACATTCAATGCTTAAAGGATGTCGTCATCCTGTGACAAGCTATGTCACAATGTCGTCATCCTGTAACAAGATATGTCACTATGTCGTCATCCTGTGACAATCTTTGTCACAATGTCGTCATCCTGTGACAAGCTATGTCACAATATCGTCATCCTGTAAAATGTTCTCTGAGAACGTCGTCATCTTTTTGTCAGGATGTTTTCATCCCTGTGGTAAATCGTCTTTGGATGTCGACTACCTTCTCCAGGATTTTGGCATGCCATGATGAATTATTTCAGATGTTGACTTCATATTTTCTAGATGCCGTCCTACTGTGATTGATTATCTCAGGATATCGGTATCCTAAATTCAGGATAATGTCATCTTGTGACGACTTATCTAAGGATGTCGACATCTCGTTATACGTTCAATCAGGATGTCGACATCTTGGCTGTATTATGTCATCATCCTGAGATAAAACATGTCAAGATCTCAACAAGTTTAATGACACTTCCAGAAATCTGTAATTTTATTTCTAGGCTCTGGGTATTCCAAAACCCGTACGCTCAAAGAATGCTGACTTTAGCAGAGAAACATTGTACAGATATTTGTATCGATCGGTTGTCAATCACTGCCCAGATTATTTTCCAACCTTTCAAGGTTTTTATTTGGTTTAAAACACAGTCTTTGATATGAATTAATTTCAAGGTGCTCAATTTATTTCTGGATTAATAAAATCATTGCAGGGTGAATTCAATACAATTTTTGTATTTCCGAGGTTTAAAAGAGAGCTTTAATACAAAAATTAGTTTGTTTATATCTTGACATTCGAGATATTTTTGGAATCAACCGAATGCGTATTGAATACGATATCTGTTTCATTCCCCTACATAATTCTCCTGTTTGAAGTGAAATGTAGAAGAAACAACGTACGTTCTTGATTCTCCAATACTTGTGAAATTCTCTTAAGGGGTTGGTTAATACGATGTCCGTATAATTCTCATGCTGCCAAATAAAAAATTACTTTAAAATACAGGCAGTTTATCCCTTTAGCAACAAATCACAAAAAGTAGGATATGCCAGGAATCAATGTACAAAAGCCTCTTGCGACTTTTGGAAAGTGGGAAAAAAATCAAGCATGCTTGCAACGGCAAGGCTTTCAAGTAGAGTTTCAAAGTGGTCATTTAATGAGCTCAATTCCATACAAAACTAAAGGCATTCAATTACGGACTAGTCACAAGACAATGCACATGTTATCAGATGTACAACCGTCCACATTGTATCGCGCTTGCACGACTAGTTTTCACTTAGTGTGACTCGGCGGGTTTTAATTAATGGCGGATTTGAAAGCGAAAGACAACTGTAAGACATTTTTCATCATCAGCGGGTCCACTATGTTAATCACAATAAGACAGGCCCAACGCCTTGGTTAATACAAATAATTGTTCTATAATTTGATGGGCAATTCAAGTTTATTTGAGGGGTTGTTTTAAGCATTTAAATTTGACCCTTCGTTAATCCGAAAAGCAAAGGTCTGGCGACATTGATACTCTCAACAAAATTGTTGCCATAGCTCAGTTCATGAGATCCATATTGACGGGGGTTGGTGGTTTTTTTTACTGCAATCGCTTGGAATTTTACGCTTGATGACGTTATCGTGATGTCATCTTGTATGTACATTTAGGGGTCATACTCGTGTCAAGTTTCAAGTTAATACGTTATACCATCTCGGAGAAAAGACGGGGAAAAGGAGGAAGATGGACCACTACAAACCCAATAGGTGACCTGTCGGTGGTCGAAAATCTAATGACTACAGGTGCAGATATCGCATTGGGTTACATCTGTGGCCAGAGTCTGCATCTCACCTTGCCTGTGAGCTACCGGATATGGCTGTTACTCGATTCAAGCCACCTCCTCACCGTCAGTAGTTTCTTAAAGGTGCATGCCGAACAACTTTAAGTCTGGGAAACTTTCCTTCATTCGATAATTATCTAGGGTCTGTGGGCATTCAGCAGGGTGCATGGGCGGTAGATGCAAGTTGCATTATTTATTTATAGTACCGAAACGGTACGACCACCGTCTTGGGGGAGGGGATAATGAGTATTCTTTTACAGATGAAATTTGGACAATTATTTTAAAAAAAAAAATCCACTTTGCCCCTCGCCCCCCACTCAAGGCCTAGATATGCCACTGTTTAGGGATCATATGGAATATGTGTGTTGAATTTCATATTCCTTTTATTTGCTGGACATCATTTTGGTGATCACGAGGGAGGACATTCTTCTTGGAAAATGTATTGTATGAAAGCATTTGACGTCTCTTTGCAAGATTCAGAGACGAATTTCACTAATTTGGGACTGAAGATTCTCTCATATTTCTGAATGAAGAAAGTCTTTTGTGTCGCACTGTTACAATGAAACCCCAAGACACCTGTTTGCCAATAAGACATTACGCTCACAAAGGTGTCCAGTAAACAAAAGAAGACTGAAGTTGAAATTCTATACTCACACAAAAAATCATAAAAACAACCGTGACATTTATGTAAATAACTTTGCAGTCTCCTCTTATTTCCAAGGGGTGCCCCGTAGAAAGTGCAAGTGTCATTAGCCTACTGCCGTGAAGCAGGCATTCAGGGTAGTGAGTTGGCGTGCCCCCCGGACAAGAAGTTCATATCACCTGCTGCTGCCGAGCTCAAATTTGAACGGATTAAAGTGGCACGTTTCAGCGTTGTTTTAAATACTCATTCCAGAACGTTACTTTCATTAAAAACCCACATTGTTCGTGACCAGTACCACAGAGAGGGACATTTTGTGATTACCGTCGATGTATGATTCAGTTCCTCGCGTACTGACATAGCTTGTTTCTGTTATTTTGTTTTTGAACAAGGAAGATGCTTAATATCAACCCATTCAAGCTACATGTAAAGCAACATGTCTTTCATCTCAGTAATCTCCAAAGGAATATACCCAAAACAACAGTAACTGCAAATAAATTTAGTTATCCTCTGTGCCTTTGTGCCCTTGTCCATGTCTTCCGTACACAATTCATATTTAAGTTTGAAGAAATAAAAGGCATTGACATAGAACTGAGACTGTAATACAGATTTCAACAGTTAATCGGGCCTTGATTTAAAATACTGGAATGCATTAATTTTTCTTGTAATGATTTTCTAATTCTGGCCGCGTTGATTTATTTCTTTCAAGAAGACTTTGTGGGATGGGATGGGATGGAATGGGATGTGTAGTTGTTCTTTCCTCGCCATTGACCTCTGCGGTCCGGATTCGATTCCCAGCTTGGTCCACATGTGGATTGTTTTTTTTTAGTCCCACCTGGTTCCATGGGTTTTACCAAGAATATTCCTCTGGGGTGTCCCCCCCCCCACCTCTGAAAATGTAACTGTTTCTTATTGTCCCCTCTTTACAGGTTTCTTCAAGCTTGCGAGCTACAGTGCCTAGGGCGATTTTGAGGAATCCTTGGTGTCATTACCAGAAATAAATAATAAGAAGAATTGTCATTTTTGAGAAGACTTTCGAAGAGTCAAAAATATAGGACTTTACTTGCCATCTGAAAGTTAGGTTTATCACGCTGACAAGAAAGAGAATCCTTTCTCTTCATCATGACAAACTGTCTTTTTTCTTTTCGAAAGTTAAGTTATTCCATTTTCAATACCTAGTTGGATGTCACTTTAAGTGAATGTACATGAAAATTACACGGAGTGCTCTCATTTAATATAGTCAGATGAATAGTTATTTCAAATAACCTTTCATGCAAAATGTATAGATTTTTATTATTTCAACGACAACACTCATTCAGCTATGACTGTACTCGTCTTCGAGACGTTTTGAATAATTTCTATACCGCATCGTTTCAGTTTATAAATCTTGATACAGAAATTTGAAGATCGTTAACTACCTCTATAATGTTCATCAATTTAGGGCACTAAACACGTTCTCTATATTGGCATTTTGTGAAACGAATACACAATGGGGCGTAAGGGTTACTTCTGAAAAGAAAGCACATGCATAGCCTCCAGATCGTGCGACAGATTCCCTCCGTTGCACGCGAGGCGTGATTTGACTACACAGCTGCGCCGACCACGCCTTGGGAAGTGCAGAGGAAAACACGCCGGCATCTTACAGATGAAGGCACGCATCCGCGAAGAGAGAGCTTTTCATCCTCGTCATCATAGGCTCTTAGGACTCGAGTGTTTCATTAAAATGGAGTGAGGATCGCCAGGAAAATGGTAAGTGTGTGCAGATCCAAAATGTGAGCAGACACACTTGGAGTCGAGTACGCCTGTGTTATAATGCTTCCTAAAACGTCCAGAGCCAGGGCTGGTAAGCGCTTTTCACTAATATCTGTACTCCAGAGATTTAATGAAGAAAAACTAGGCCCATGGGCGTTATTACTAGCCACAGTTATTCATGCACTTTTCTTTATATATTCATTTGAAGATACGAAAGGATGCATTCCCCACTACTGCTGCCTATGAATCTGAAATGACAACTATTTCTAGTATACAGAAGTGTAGCTAATTTGCCAATGATATCATTTTTTATTCACTAAAATGTGGTTCGTCAAAAATAATAACACTGCGAGGAGTGAACAAGCTCCTCCAAATGTCTTACAGTTTTCTCTGTCTTGAAAACAATTTCGATGAACCGTATCATTTTTCTGATAAAAAATTTACTTATCGACAATGTCAACAAACCTTAACCATCTTCCTGCCAAACTGTTACATGTGGTTTTAACGGTAGCTCAAGTAGTTTGTGAATCTCACACATGGCACAGATGCATGACTTGACACTACTTCATTCCTCTTATATCCCTGGTTTGCCTCAACAATTGAGACCGGACTAAATGACTCTATCCGGCCGTCTACCGGAGCGATCACCCCGAGCATGCTTCCTGTTGCAGTTCTCTAACCTGCCTTCGTGGCTGCCACTTCGAGTTCCAATCATATGTCACCTCAGGCTGCGGGAAGAGCTCCCATTTCGTGTCTGGCTGTTTGTACTTGGTGAATTTGGGTCCACCACCTGTCACCTCTGTCATCATCAGGAACTTTCCATAATTTCTTTTGCTATGTAGGGGCAAGGGTTGCTATTTGGTGTCGAGGTAGCACAGCTATATTCTGACTTCATTCTTGTGTCGTTATTTCTAAACCAACCATGTACTGTCGTACCGTTTACTCCTTTGTTACATGTTCGTCAGATTTATGGTGTGTGGCGTCTTGATAAAGTCTTTAATCTTACTGGTGATTGTTTAAATACAGAAAACTAAGCTATCTCCAATGTAATGAACTTCGGATATACACCACATGATTAAAGCCTTTCGAGTGCAATCTCATAAACCGTCAACGGGCCGAAATAATGATAAATTCGTTCTTATGTCTCGAAGCCTAGACCGTATTTTTCGATTGGTTGCCTTCTAGTCCTGTAAAAATACGAATATTATGTTAATATATTCTATGTGTATTTTGCGCAAACAGTTTCAAAGATATAAATTGAGACTACTTATAAGAGTTGTATTGGCCATTGCGAGTTTCAAATCCACCAGATTTGTGATTGATCTTAATATCATTAATTACTACTGGTAATAATAGACAAGTAAAATGAAGTTCCTTATACAGAATATCCAGTACGGTTGATCGGACGGAATGTAAATGAACGACAGATATGTAAAAGTTCAAAGTGCTTACAGAATGCAGTGGGATGCATTTTTAACCTTTTACAATAAAAATAATTGCAAACATTGATGTAAGGAACTAACTCATCTACGCCCTGTGTGAGACCTTATGCCCGCATCCAGTCTCAGGAATGCATCTGCAAACCAACAGTGGCAGCTAAATTCCTCGCTAACATTATTTCTGAGCACTCATAACCTAAATTTGCTTTAAGAGGAAAAAGGATGTTTACATCCAGATGCCTCCAAATGCGAGTATGGGGAGCAACACGATATGACCAGTACGACACAATACCGGGCTGTTCACTTATACCAAATCACACTCGTCGTACCCAATGAAAGTGGATACTGGCGGCAACGCGGCCCCGCGAACAGCCAGCAATCGACACCCGAAACCGTGGGCACGCGATCGCTTGAAGTTATTGCTTTCCGTGCTTTGAATCACTGTGTTTACGAACACATGCCGGCAGTGTGCTGTCACTATCACAACTACAATCATAGGATATGCTCGCGTTTTGTCTCGGCAGTATACGGATTTGATAATATATAGGAAAACGACATTGTCAACAGAGAGGTTTTTCTGCACAAGGAATTGGTCACCTATCATATTAAAAGATATCTGTAACATCAGACGATTTAACCAAAGACCGAACAACAAATACCCACTCCAAAATACATTCCAGCCGACTCGTATCCATATGTATTGCCACAAAAGGCATATTCTTGTAAACGATGTACAAACGATACAGGTAACATGCTCAAAGAGAAAAATGTTAGAAATGATTAGTCATTAATTTCTCAAGTTTATTGCTCGAAAACATTTTGAAGGCGGGATAAATCCGTCTTACATCTAAACGTAGGCCTACATTCTGCATATTTATGTTTATTACAGATAAGAAATATGAAGCAATAAACGACAAATCAAACAAGCAAATTAGAAAAAGATTTCAGAGAGGATATCGAAAAGGAACTGTAAAAGCGAGTTTCCATCAACATTTGGAAAAAGAGTAATGTTCATGTTGCAACGAAGACTTGAGATCAAACGCATATTGCAGACTAGACCACTGGGTGGGTGCTATTTCCTTGAGCCTGGCCTGTGGCTCTCACAAATGAACCTACATTCTAAATATTCGAACTCCTAATCCTCAGTATTTTGGCGCCAACTGAATGTCGACAACCCCAATTTCGACTTCACTGGGGTATCACAGTGTCTAAACTAACGTCTCGTCGCCAGCATTTCAGGGTGTGTAAGGTATCATGCGGTGTAGACATGAACTTGCTTCCATGTAGTTATCGCGCCTAGTTTAATCGGCATTTGTTGATTTTAGTACACGGAGTGCAGCACCAAATACATAAACTGAGGCTGGGATAGCAGGTCTCCACCAATAACATTGTCTTGAATTTCCAAACACACGTTGATACGGGAGCTATATAGTGTGAAAATATAAAGTATAATTGGAGATGAAAGTCTAAAACAAACCGAAACAAAAACAAAGAGCCCAAAAACCTTACAATTTTTAATTCAAACTGAACGACTACTTCAATTGATGCTGTTTTCACTTTACATTAATATGTCTCTCGGTTTCTTGATTGAAGGGATAATCTAATAGCAACTTGCTTTTAGATTGTTCGGAAAGTAAAATTCAAACTTAACATGAAGCGCTAATCAATTATCAAATTTTAAATGTCTTGAGAATAATGTTTCGGTATTTTGGAAAACTGAAAACTATTAACAAAGTATTCGGTTCTCGTATGAAGGATGAAGACCTCAAAATTAAATTTACAGTCAAGTCACTGAAGATCAAGGTATAAATTTGATTTTTTTCAAGGAAGCACAAAAAAGTTATGTTTTCATAAAGCACAAGGTGTTTTGTCCTCATTTGCTGTTAGAATGACTAAAAGATTTGCTTGTAGTTTGAAACAATCTTTGTGATACCAATTATACAATCCCCACGGATCTAAAATGGATGATATTAAGAGTTTTCTACAAATAAAAGTCTTCTGTGTTTGATAGTTGCAAACTACTCATGGCTTATAAGTCTCAGCTGATCACCATCTTAGTGTAATTTTTCATTTTTAGAGGCATGCCATTGTTAATTCAGCAAAATCTCCGTCAAAATGAAAACGTTTCTGCTCTTTTGACCGTCAGTAAACATTTCGGTCAAGAAGTAAATTAGCTCAGTTTCTGGTGTCGTCTTTAGTGTAGTGCCGAGTCAAGACGGGTATCAAATAACGTCCGTTCAACGAAATTACAAGGTGGCAGACCCCAGGAATGTTGGTATGCATCTGTTCCGGCAGTGTTCGTGTCCTGGCATGAGCGGTGTCAGATGGCTGTTATTAGGAGAACCCAATATTGGGTTTCGCCATAACGTGCATTACGAACGAAGACCGTTGCTTCACCAGTACGCAGAGGGTAGGGACAAATCTCCCAGGAGAATGTTGTCAATTGTTTCTTTCCATTTTTTAAAGGAATTGAAAGCGCCTTAGAAATAAAAGTATACCTGGGGTGCAAAAATGTAGACAACCGTGTTGAAAAAAACTTTGCCCCGACCTGGGAAATTTTTGGTGATTTCAATTAACCCCCTTAATTTCCTCGCATCTATGACCTTAATGCAGGGGGGAGTCAAGTTGTGTAATGGCTCTTTCATTGCCTTCGACCTCTGCTACCCGAGTTCAAATCCCACCTGGGTAAGCATGTGGATTTGGTTTTTAGTCCCTGCCTGATTCCCTGGGTTTTCCTGCCACTTCTAAAACCGACCCTATCTTGATTGTCTTCTTAATGATCACTTCATCCAGTAACTGGCGCTAAATGCACTGTCAGTCAGTCGCTTTTATTAATTTAATTAAGGGATCAAATACAAAAACATACAAGAGCGACGAATGCATTTTTAAAAATGAAATTATTTGTAACATACACGGGTTAAATGGACCATGCAGTGCTGGTATAAATATTTTACAACAGCCCTTGAAATTGCTCCTTTGTGTTTCAATTGACTTCAGTTTCAATTTTTGTTTGCTATTTTAATATGTATTTTTACCTTTTATGGTTTTATGCTAATGTAAATTTGCATACTCATGAACAAATGGACAGACACTGTATCTCATTGTTGTTTTGATTTGCACTCAAAAACCCCTGGAATTCGGTATAATTTGCTGTCGTAAATTTCCATTTCTGTGTCAGTTAATATGTTGGTGTGCATCTATTATCCTTTGCGAAGTATATGACAAATAGGCCAGTGTGCATCATTTTCTCAGAAATGTTTTCAAAAGCGCAAATTTAGGGCTCAAAATTTGAACATGAAACGTATACCGAACGGTGTCTTGACTGGTTTACATCTGAGTAACAGCGCCCTCACTTGTTAGGGAAGCTTTGGCAATTTTCAGTGTTTATCCATAACTCCCTAGGGTGTGCACAAAATCATATTAAACTTGGAGGATTCGGGGCTGTTAGGGTTAATATACATGTAGTGCACTTTTCAACAAACATAAATCCAAACTGTTCTTAAACAGGTTTCATAGGGTTTTATAAGGTTTTAAGATCAAGTTTTGTCGAATGAAGGGTATATAGACAACAATAGTGTTTTGCGAAAATTGCTTAATTTTTCGTATGAAGTGAAGATTTTTAAGTAAAAGAAATCATTTTTAGTCTTCGCCCTGTCTCTGTTTTTCAATTTTTTTTCGACTACCATATCCTGAATGACAAAACTTCCGTTAGATTTACCCAAGACTACCATTTTCATTCCTGACAGTGTTGTTAACGAGAGTCTGGAGCAGTCAGATCTCTCTTCGCTAGGGCTTTTCAAAACAACACCGCTGAATTTCCTGGCAAGTAAAGCGCCTTTTAATATTAGAATTTTCAATCAGGTTGGAGTATACTGTCGGTGGGAGTATCTTCCACCACCGAACGTACTTGCAGACTAGCAAAACTGCTGTTTCTTCTTGTTTCTTTTAATATCCTTTAATTTGTCATTCTACCCCTTGCTGGGGGTTTTGAAATGCAAAGGATGAATGTAGCCATTTTCCCTGGGGGAATTTTACAGAAAGATCGCCGATGTTGTCAATTTCCCCCAAGGAATCAACGTGGCCTTGGAAGTTTGTTAAATGCATTTTAAGTTAAGATATAATTTGACAGAACGTGAACAACGCAGTGATGTGTGTGATTTCTCAGCGGTCGCTTGATGGTCTTGGTTATTAGGGAGCAATGTTGAAAAAGCAACCGTTGAGCTTCTACGCACAAGTCCCGTGGTTCTGGCTGCTGTGTAAGTGTTCAAGGCTGATTTCACTGGAAATGTAATGTTCGTGTGTAATTGGTGTTAAAAGTCACATGTCGTATTGAGTGTAGAGGGAACATAAGAACAAAACAAGACCGTGTGCCTACGACAAAGGGGTTAAACATGTCTGGGATACCGTAGCCAGGGTCTTCCGAGGACGGGGCGGGGGTAAGATGGGGTGCAAGAGTTCTCGCTGGGGTAGTTCCCCCTCCCCTTACTACGCCTCCGATGCCCTTCTCGTCCTGTTAGAACAAGTCTCAATGAATACACAAATGCACGCATCACTAGCATATACACGATCAGGCCTTGAAACCAAGCAAGGCCATCAATTTAAAAAGAAAAATCGCAAGCCTACTTTTCTATTTGCGCCGATTTGTTCGGTCGTCATTCCCAACATTTAAATATTGTGCAACATATATTAAAATCGTTTCATAAAAGTGGTGACTCGGAGGCAGTTTTCATGGCATTGTAAGCTAATGGCCCGAACCTCCAAAAAAAATAGGCAAATGAAATTGAGAAACTGTGAGTTTTCATATCCGCCAGAAATTTGGGATGCCGTGGCAAATGTTGCCCCTACATTATTTTGAAAGTATTGAACACAGTTCAACTTGGGGAATTTCATGATGCTTATGGCGGGGAGCTCCGTTTGCATTCGCTTTAGCTCTGGACTGGGCTTTATATGTGGGTCGGAGGGAAATTTGATCTACCTTTGTTTATATCATCTACACTAAAGTTACATATTTCCAAGAACCTCTTTAAAAATCTGCCATCTACGATATCGAGTACTGGCCAGCTGCCTACGGGTACGGCCAGTCACTGTGGCGCGCTATTTTAAAAGCCGAATCTGTAGCCACATAACATATTATTTGAATACAGCCTGAAAACTTGCCTGGAAACGACACAAAGGAGTCTTTTTTCTAGCGCAGCCCTTACTTCGTTCGCATGTGTGTATGAAACAACAGACATTGGCCGATACGAAAAGGGCATTTCATCTAATTCCCGCTCTGGTCGTTTCACCAGAAAGAGCTTCAAGAATTTACATTCCGTATGAACTATGGCAACGGGACATTGGATTCTGGTTATAAACAGTGTAAATATTTAACTATGTCATAAACTTTTACAAATGTGACTTAACCCTAAAAGAGCCAGGGGCAGAATCAGCCCCACCTCACTCGGCATTTTTTCTGATATCACCGCAGACAGAGCCTTTATGAGTTTTAGAGTAACTCTTTGCAGTCATTTTGACACCATTTTTGTGAAAATCGAAAATACCGTTGTGGCGCAGCGCTCCTTTTTCCGAGACAGGTCAGCCACAAATGTATACTTTTTCCACTGTGGTGCTCGACTCTCGCGGGCTGGCACATATGTAGCCTTGAACTTCAAATGACCGTTACAACAAAATCGTAAAACTGATTAATTTCAAAGTTCACATTTAAATTAATAGAAATATCTTTACATGCTTGTCACGAATCAAAACATTGGGCGAGACACAGCCAAGTTCTTTGGTGGGTAGAATCCCCCCCCCCCGTTGTGAGATGGACCAAAGTAACCCGCCTCTTTGACGGTTAAACTTACACAATTGAAACATTTATACAAACAAAAGGTAAAAGGACAAAAATAACAAAATGCCTATTGATAGAGCTCAGGGCCCATTCCATATTACCCAAAGCCCGTTCCATAGTGCCCAAGATCCATTGTATAGTGTCCAGGGCTCATTCCATGGTGCAGAGGACTCATTTCATAGTGTCTAGGGCCCATTTTATAGTGTCTGGAACCCATTCTGTAGTGCCCAGGACCCATTCCATAGTACAAACGACCGATGTTAAAGTGCTAAAGGGGCCAGTTCATAGTGCACTGGCCCCCATCAACAACAAATCGTCTGTCAGTTGTTACTAACTTTAAGAGGTGTGTTTCAACGTGGAGCTGGACAATCTCATGAAACAACGAGTTGTATTTCTTGTTGGTCAAGTGTAAGCTGAAAATCATTGGAGTTACATAACTTGATGAAGGTAAGTTTCATTTCATCAGATCAGATTTTTTTTCAATGACCTTGATATGACGCAAACGAGCAATGAGCGCCAACGTTCCTGTGAATTCATCAGGCGAAATGTTTACAGGGTTTTTCTCCCCGATTACTTCACAAAAGTAAAATGGTTTATATTTTGCCAGTGTGCCCCAGGATAGGTCTATGGAAATGAAGTTAGTGGATTAAAATCATATTGAAATGACCGTAACACATCCAAATCCTCCGATTTCAATATGATTTTGCATACACCCTAGGGGGTTAGGGTTACGTTTTAGGCTACTGAATGACCTACATTAAAATTGGGGTTCATCTAAATTAAAACAGACGCTGCTCAAGTTAACTATCGTGGATCTTTCAAGGAAACGGAACTTTAGCGCAGCAAAAATTTCCAATCAACTCGGTTAACCACTTGTTAACTCATAAAGATTTTGGTGATTTTATTTCTCGCACATGTCTTGTTATTCGTACAATATCACTCATTCTCTGGGGTGAAAGTTGTTTTGCGAAAATCACTTTTCTTTGAGACGATTGTTTTTTGGATCTATTGCTCGAGGCTTCCCTGATGGCTGCACAGTATGCAGGTGGGTTGCGTATAGGTGCGGGCGTGCACTTCCCCGGCAACTCCCAACAAAGACCGTGGCATCGTCACAGTGTCTCTTATGAGTCTAGCTCACGACTCTGTCGGTCTCACACTTTGTCTGCTCCTCACACAGTTTTCACACACAGGCGGCTTGCCAAAAGAAGGGGTCTCGAAAGTGGTTTTTAATGGTCCAGATCAAGGAGCAAATTGGAGGCAGTGAATTTTCCGCTGGGCGTGAAAGGCTAATGATGAACTCGCAAAGGGAAATAGTTGAGCCCCGACAACTTGGGCCGTTCAAGGTATGGGTCTCACGATCAAGTCCTGATTCCCCGCGTAGGCATTTACCAACTCGTTTGCTCCTAGTAATGACGATTACACACCGCTTCGGTGTTTCTCGCTGGGTACATCCTCCACAGATTGCTAACTCAATACTCTTTTTATCTTTTTTTTTTCTTTTTATCTTTTTCAGCTGGTGGAAATACTACGCATTACAACTACTCCTTGCTTCGCATGGGCAAGCCATAATTCTCTTTTCCACGGTAGATTAAACAAAGGAGTGGACAGACTTGAGTGTTCTGCCGACACAGAAAGGCGTGCCACATAATGTTCGGTTCGTGGGTTTGAAACACGGAAGTTAATCTTCAATATAACATGACTGCTCGATTCAGTTGGTAATCTTTCATTGTTACACAAACAGCGAGATAAACGAACAAGAACAAAATGTGAAACAAATTCTTTTCAATTAAACTGAATTACTGCGTTCATTATTCAATCATGAGAATCCAAAAAGGCCTTGGATGTATTGGCGTTAAAATCCTGACAAAAGTCTCAGATCTCAGCCTTGAAATATTAAAGGGTAATAGACAAAAACATCGAACGAGACATACGCAGATTTATTGTTACAATTTGCGCTCAAAAGATTCTGGGTATAGGCCAAGTTCCGCCTAACATATCGACGTATTCTTGAATTATAGTTATGATGGTTTAGGCTTGAAATGTCACGGATATGGGCTTCCCGTGTCATAATAAAACATATCGAAGTAGATTGTATGTCTGCTTGACTATAGAGAGGACTATATTTCGTTACGTTGAGTGCAACGCATTTGAACTGCCACTACATTTATTACTGCATTACGGCTGTGATTCCACCAATACGATACAAAAAAATAACTGAAACAAGACTCCATATTGTTAAACTGAGAGATGGTTCGTAGGCCTAAGTAGGTTTTTAAATTTTGTATCAATAACCTGCGCCTTAACAACATTTATCGACACGCCTTTAATCACAGGGTGTTTAAAAATGAATTTCTAATTCATTACGTAATTCGCAAAAGACCACAGTATAGTAATTTATTGGAATCTGAATACTACCTTCTTTGTTTTTTGGTAGGCTTTTATTCATGCCATCAATAATTTCTGACAACTAAAAGTTCAATATTCGTGAACACTTTACGTCGTAAAGTCTGAATTTCCGTGCATTGAAAGTCCAGACGAAAATAAATTTGCCTCACACGCCATTAAAATTATCTCTTAAAAACATTCCCTGCAATTACACAATGGTTCGCCGAGCAACATCGTCCTTGGCCGATAGTGTAATCACGTTTTACAATTTACTTCACAAGTGGGGCTGTAAGTATGCGCTGTTTAGACGTCAAGTCAGGCACGGCAGGTCTATTGTTCCTAAAATATCCTCTTTTTATTGTGATAGGAGCGTTTCTTTTGATATGGGCTTTATGAATTGATAGCGCCCCGGGGCAGAAATGTGCGGAATGAAAGGGACAGGCAAATTATGAAAACACGCTAAAAATGAACAAGGGCGGGAAATAACCGACGCCAGATTTCTCGTTACAGGGAACGCGTTGAGGCGAATGTGACTACCGATATGGGTGTTACGGCCTAGCTAGACTTAAGGTTTTCGATGACTTCAAAAAGGCCTCAGGACTAACCCTTCTATAAAATCTCGTTTTTTTCATCGGCAGGCCCTACAAACTGTAAAAATTGCATCCCATTTTCGTTTAACGTATTTCAGGATTCATATTTCTATTTCAAAATTTTTATCCATTTTCATTAAGAGTAATACTTCAGCAAACACCATCCCTCGGAAAAAGAAATGATCTGTGATTTGCTTAAAATGGTGGCTGTGTTAAAACAAAAAGATCTTTACTCCTCTACATGAAAGGCGGTATTTCGATTATTAAAGGCTGAATAGTTAAGATTTTGAGTACGCTCAACAACACTTTCTATCGAAAGGTTGTTGACTAGTGAAACTTTTGTAAATTAACTTCGCAAAACAATAACTCACCGAAAAATCGCACTTTCTTATAGCTAGTCGCAGGCAAAATGATATGTCATCATTGTCAATGAAAGTACAGCTATGGCAATTCCGTTCTTAGTCATTGTAACATTAAACATAATTTGTTCTACTTCTGTGCGCGCTTCCCACTTATTGGCCTGAAGTGAGATCATTTAATCATTTCCCTATTAATTTTTCTTCTCAGAGCATTAATATATGCAAGAAAGGATTGAACTAGGTTTTGGTTTCAGGTTCACACTTCCATTTGACAAACAGTTTCTTTTAAAAACACTTGCCTTTTGACTAGGATAGGGAAAAACTCCGTGTTCTGACTTCTTGATTACTGTGCCAGACAAGACAGACTTTGTAGAATTTGTCTGGGGTTAAAAAATGTGATGAGTCCGCATCGCAACGCCTCACTACTATTTTTCGTATCTAGATCCCATGCACAAGTTACGACGTGTCACACCGAGTTTGTTATTACACACGTAGCCCAGAAGGCAAGGCAACGAGAGCTGCGAGTATATAGTATGTTTCTTTGAGTGTCGAGATAGATCAGAAAATGAATGAGCCCATTGATCATAAGTAAAATAACATCAGATGAGTATAGATTTAGTAATCGATGTGAAGCGTGTATTTGTCAGGTCGTAAAACAAAATCGTAAGGCCTTCACCATAATTGTGAAACAAAAATTGCGTTAGGAAAAACGTGACTAAAAAGAGCTCTCCCTCTCTGCATTAGTTTGAAAATGTACTTTGTCTCAGGTACTCCATTACATGTATTCTGAAATGTGATTAGCAGACCATCGTTAAGGAAAAGTTGGGAAAACACTCCTATAAAAAATGCAGTTGTGTGTCAGCCATGATGTTTCGTCAAAGCATTTGAACCTATAGTGTAGATGGAAGACAATTCAGTGAAGAATTTTGCGACGTTCTCCTTTGATACTGGAAATAAGTCAATTTCCTGTTAATTTATTTTCTGTTTCCCGTGGTTACCAGCGAGCCAACCACACGCCCGTTACGATTACCCTGCCTCTAGCATGTCAAAGTTCCTTACATGTAATCGGATAAAGAGTCGACGAAGTGGACGATTCCATCAACCGTAACTTACCTACATGACTCGCCTAAATACCTAACTTCAACCTCTACGTCCAAAAGCTTATAAATCGCAAATATTTGACTGCACTTTTTAATCTGTGAGAAAGTTTCTTTAAAGTTTCTTTAAGAGTTAAGACGCTGGTCTGATCCGAACGGTAAACCTTTCGAAAGCATCTCTTGCGAGATTAAGAGAATAATAAGGTTACCTCGGTGCGCTAAAACAAACGTGAGTGGATCATTCTAAGAATAAACAAGAGCATGCAATATTTATTCATTTTAAAAAATAAAGAGCCTACACTTACCATGTCTCTCCGAACAGGTTAACAGGACACAGCACTCCTAGATTGCTGTTTTTCCAGGTCATGAGCTTCAACCTGATCCCATGAAAATAATTCCCTTTAAAGAAAGTTTCATCATTAATTTCCCCATAGACTGTCAAATTTGTCTTGGTCCTGATGAGGAATCACTGTGTGTGACTGCTGACAAGGGTGTTCCTTGGAATATACAACTAAGACACCAGGCTTAAAAGTCGACCGCGTCATTTATACATAACACCTAGACCAGAGCCGTTCCTTCATCTCGTATAATTTCCCCGTTATGTCTTTCCTAGTGTTTCGAACATGGCTGCCCGAAAGTAGCCATCATAGTCACATGCACGTACTCATTCACTCCCCTCGTTTCCTGCGCACTACACGGCCAGACCAAGTCTAACAGACTGCAGCCTGCTGTAGCGCCTGGCGTCCACTTATATTTTCAATCCTGTACCAAATGGCATTGTCCAATTCAGCATTGGATACAAAAAATATCAAAAGGGCCTTCTTTTCAATTCTGAAAACAAAATCATCGGGAAACCAAGGATAGCGACAGCCCATTCTTCCTTTGCCCTGGACCATTGTTGCACGTATAGATTTTCACGTGGTGAACAATGGCCGCAAACATTGCGTTGCCCCCAATTCTCCTGTCGATATGTCTATTTGATTTATTTCAATACATCCGCGCACGCAGTGCCGTCGCTGCTACATTCGCAGGCACTCAGAAAAGAAAGGCCACTTTTTCAATTCACAAAAACGAGTTCCTTCCATTTTACCCGCGCATACAAGAGCGCGTCTCATTCTTATATACAAAAAGGCTTCTTTCTCTAGGATGTCTGCGTTTCTTTGACAAACAAGGAGGAGAGGGCTCACTGCGAAATGGATTCACCTGCCATCACTAGTATAAGTAAAGAACTAAAAACATGGTACAATGGCAGACGCTTTCTTTCCAGTCAACAAACAAAAACCTATCAGCGACGCTACGACAATACCGCACTTTCAAACTGAAAAAGAGGAAAGAAACCTGGTCGCAATATCCCCCAGAAATTGTCGCCTTTACCGCGTGGGAAATCAAGCGCAGTGTAGGCTCTGCTTCATACAAGAAACTGATTTGTACAGGAACAGAGATTGCCCCGTCGCTGGCGTCCCTCAGGCATACGATCAAAGAACCTCATCTAGGGAAATTTGACTGAGTGTTCCACTTTTTCCCGCCTGGAGACCAGATCTTGGTGATGAGCAGCAAGCACGGCGAGAATGACACGAGAACGTGACGATTTGTAAGCGGACACCTGGACTTGAACAAAACGACACCGCTGCGTTCGTGTTCAGGAAAACCAGTGTTCAACACATCCTATTTTAGCTAGTTATTTAGATGTAAAATCAGACATTCATATCAGTTGATGGTAATTTACAAAATTTAAGTTCTGTATAATAACACTTTCATTAATTTTCTACGTTTTACAGGACCTTCGCATACCATGAAAAGGTGTTAAGTACGCGACGACTCCAAGTAGGATTATCAGTAAAATCCATATTAAATTGATTATTTAAAAAATTCTCTTGCACCGTAAACAATATTTTCCGCTTTTAACTCACTGCCATTTAAACCTGTTCGCTGAACCTTTACACCAGACTAAAACAACAGCTCTGAAACCTTAAAAATATTTTGATGTTGTTATTTGGTATGCTGTTTTGGGCAATTAATCATTCATATTCCATCTGTCACATACGCAATGTTTGGAACAAAACAGCTGGCTTGTCTGCCTGCATGGCTTTGACAGCAACATTACGTTAAAAATTCTAACTTATTTTTATAACATTGTATCTATCGATATTTTCAGTAATAAACATACATTTTGCTTTTGCACATGGGAAGTCACTGCCACGTTATATAAGCACGTAAACGCTTTGCACATGGTTTACAGCTCCCTGAATTTTGTTTTTGTATTTCGAAAACTAGTCTGAAAATTCCAAATATTGGGTTTTGCTGGTAATCCTAAGCACGCCTTCATGAATCTATCATCAGAAAACGCGGATGAGTTTGTACCGAAGGTCATTGGTAAACCGGGAGTGGAGGACAACGGGGGCAAAGGCTTTATTTTAATGAAGTGAAATGATTTGGGGGCTGTGTCATTTCCCTTTCTTCCTGAAGCATGTGAAAAGCTTGTGAAAATTTAAGCCTCACCCTTCAAAAAGGTTACTTGCTGACGGCATTTGTAGTATGAGATGCCATACAAGCTTTGTAGGATATAATTGATAACGAACCTTACCTGGAGACACCGTTTAGTACTTACCTGATATTATTACACTTTGATTAACTCCTTCCCAATTTTGGTGTTGATTAATTAAAAATTTGGATTGGAAGGCTATTTTCCAACTTTACAATAGAAAGACAGATTGTAAACAGTAAAAACTTTAATCAAATATATCGTTTTGATATGAGGTAAACGCACCCAAGTGCAAACATTATACATCAAAATTTATGTACATTTCTATCATGAACAGCACCAGCAGATATATGGTCTCGAATCCACAACCCCACCCCCAACGTCCGCGGCCGGATAACCTCAGCATTTGGTTACCCCATCCTTCCACTGACCGACATGGATTTACGCCATTGTATCTTATTTTCTCAGAAATACGAGTACAGAAGGCCAGTGACAAAAATGCCAAATGAAGAAACAAGTGTAAGTTCCCGAAAGATTACCTTGATTAAAGAGACGAAGTTTCCGTCGAAGGGTTCTTCAGAATGAATGGAGAGAGTATATTGTAAGTTTAAAAGTTATAGACATTAGAGGTGAGTAAATACCGGGTACAATACATTTAAAATGGAACACGTTGATAAGAGGATAAGCTGTATTCCCGTTTCCCTTTTGAAAATTCCCTTTTGAACATTGAAAATAAGAGAATGAACCAGTATATACCTGTAAACAGAAATGACTAGTAGGCGTGCTTGTGCTTATGTTAGTGTAACACCAGCAATGGAAAATTAATTCACTATAAAGTACATGCACGATAGAGTTATGCAGTGCAATATAGGAATGGTTAAAAATGAATAGACCTGTGATACCAGTATGTGGTCTTGACGGAATAAATTATCACGTGAGGAGTTTCTAAAAATGTTAGCTCGTCACAAAGGTTTGTTTGACCTCAAGGAGGAAAAAAATTAAAAATCTTGAGAATAGATCAAAGCTTGACACAACATTAATCCAGCCATGGATGGGGTTGGATAGGGTGGAATGTTGTATAATTTGGGAGCCTTTCTGTTCCAGCTCGTGCCAGTATCATAGTTCGTACAAAAGCGCTCCTTTCATCCAAAGACTAAATTTCGAGAAAGATACTAAGTAGATAAAAATGATTAAGCAAAACTTTCAAAAGCAGTATGCACCAGTCACAGGAGAAGCATTTATCATCTGCAGTCATCGCATTAACACTTACAACCTCGTTAACTCCCTCTGGAATGCACATTTCTTAATCCTGCTCAGTTCGTATCTGTTTTGACGTCAACCGGATGTCCATCCATTCATTGGAAATTTCTTTTTTTTTTCTTCAGTTCAAATGTTTTCGACATTCATTTTAGCTTTTCGTATTGGTGCTTATCACAGAACACATATGACCTAAACAAGTGTGATTTACAAGCCCCTGGGCCTTGCATTAAGCTACC
Source organism: Acanthaster planci (assembly GCF_054643075.1). Lineage (NCBI taxonomy): Eukaryota > Metazoa > Echinodermata > Asteroidea > Valvatida > Acanthasteridae > Acanthaster > Acanthaster planci. The sequence goes on from NC_141790.1 coordinate 6,597,695, forward strand.
TTACGAGGCGATTTCTAAACTGATCAACTTTATTCTTTTTCTGATTTCCGATCCAAAAGCAATCCACTCCAAAATGTCAACGCTGCTCTTCCTAGTGAGAGAGGATAGGTGCAGAGGTAAAGCCCAAGTGGCGCTCAACGCTTCTAGGCTGAATTCCCAAGAGAAATCTTACAATCTAATTATACTTCTACCAGTACGAAACACGAAATGCTACTGGATAGTTTCTCTACTGGAGCTGATCGTAGGAGGGGCCCCATGGGACCGTTACACCACCCTAACCCCAGGTCAGACCCGCCGGCAAGCAGTTGGTCTCGTTCGTCGCAATCGCGCCGTAAGCTCCAGCAATCGACTAACGGTGTCGCCAGTAAAGTCTGTCTTGCTAGCTCTAAGTAGAAATAAAATGTTGAATAATTCGTGAGTCCGAGGAGGGGAAGCTTCTGGTATTAAAAAGATCCCCAAGCGACAAGCCAGCCGGGGCATGTGATACACATGTTAAGATTAAATTGGTGTCGACTGAGATCATAATACGAGAAAATCTAGGGATACAATTTTGACGCTTATAGCACGACGACTGTTTTATTCTTCTTGCTGTATTTTCACCTAATGGTTAAGGATTAATGAGTAGATTGTTAACATACCTGGAAGATTACTGAATGATTTCGGGTGTCCAGAAGCAGGTTTTAATTCATCTTAACCTATTATCTTCAACATGTCTTAGCCTATTATTTTCAACATATCAGTCTACTTTAATCTCTGGAAGAAGAGAAATGAAATTGCAAAACGGCAGTGTTGTCGGATTATGATTATCATTGTATCTAATCTTTCTTGTGCACAAACAAAATAGCCCCTGACATTTTCTGAGGAACAAGTGGATTAAATCTGACTGAAAATAACATCAATAGATAAGGTGTTACAGAATGTATGCAAGTTCCAAACTCGATGGAGTGAGAGACATAGAACATTCTGAGGGTAACTGGAAATCAAGGAGTCCAAAATGCATGACGGTTTGCCATTCAGCGGCCCGTTTGCTCGTGTTCACGTCACGGCTGTGGGCCATCCAAATACACGACAACTGGTGTAAGTATTAAACTGGCTGTAACATCACCTTCCTCGTAAGGATACAACCGATCCTAATCTAACACCTGAGCGGTAAATTGGCCCATGCATCTTGCCTTCTGTATAGTCTTAAATTTCCTCTCGACTGACACCATAGTACTCAATACACATATTGCTTGCTGCTGCCGTAGACACTTCAGGGAAATGAAAAAAGGATGTAGCGCTGTGCTTGACAAGCGCTTTTACTGCCTGGACCATGCAGCCCTCAATTTTCTTAATGCGCAGGTTATTAGATAAAGCCGTGGGCACCCTTGCTCTTCTTGCAACACTGCCCCGTTTCCTGGTTTGTTTCCCCCAGTAGCAACAATGTCACTTTTGCTAATGAGCGCAGCCCTGAGAAGAGTGGTTCAGGGCAAGTTTCTTGTCCCCGGCAGACATATTAACAGAGGGTGACTACTGAAGATATGGAAATCATGGAGGAGTAATGACTCTGAGCATGGATTGTGACACTACAAGATAGGAGAACCTAATCAATGAATTCTTAGTGGCAACGTCATTGGTGCCTAGTTTTGTGTTAGAAAAAGAATTACCTATAACTTCGCCATCTTAGCGCAAGCTAGTTTGGGTGGCCCATGAGGAAGCAATTAATGACATGCTCATGTACTGAGGTGCGTTAATTATTTACGTGGAAGAAAATCTGGCGTTTAAAGGATACCTTAATATTACAATTAAAATATTTTCGTTGGAGATCATGGCGCATACTCTGGTTTTGTTGGATTGCTCCCTACAAGTATTAAAATGATGCCACTGTGTTTACTATCATTTCCCTTTTGATTTCTGCTTATAATGGCCGTTCTTTCCTTAGCCATAGTACACGCACTTGCTACTACTGCCCTTTGCAGTCCACGTTTTTCTTTCACAAAGAAGCAAGATTTATCACACATCCCCTTCTCCATCTACGCTTATAAGATACTGTTTGTACGACTACTGTTTGCCGAACATTTTACACAACGCGCTGGGGAAATTTTACTTGAATGAAGGCTATACTAATCGTGGCTCTGCTGGAGGATTTTTTCAAATCGAAGTAAAGTCCGACATTCAACAGGAGAAGCTTCCATGAGGCGTGAGGACTAGCCTCCTCTCAAGACTGGCAAAATAAAACCATTTCCACGTGGGAAAGTACATGATTTATCCCCAGACAGGTATAAATTTTTTTAACGTCACCAGGCCTAAATTTCTATATTCGTAACGTCCCGACAGATTGAGATCTGGACAAAAGGCAAACAGGAACACCAATGCAAAAAGGATGATTCAGTGGAGTTTGGGGAGATAGGGTCTCCCCTCCTATAGACAAACATTTCAGAACAGTGCATACACCTTGGTCTGAACAATGTTTTATGTATCTCCTGGAAGTAACAATCTTGTTTCAAGCACACAGCGACTCAAATTCAGCAATGCTCATCAGATAACTTTATTAGATAACATCAGATAAATCCTCACAAAAAGCTTGTGACTACTCCTGCCCAGAAAGTCCTCAACTAAAATAGCTTTTTGAAAGTTATCATCAGTATAACCTTGACACTTTGTATAATACTATACATTATCATACAAGCAGGCTCTTTCCCATTACAATTCCCGTGACATTTCGCATGACTTTCTCTTTTCACTCTTGAATTGTGTACATCTTTGTGTGGTTAATGCAGTGTAAGCGTCCGCGTGCATTAACATCATGATCTTCGCACAAATGTATGGATATAGGGATTTGACCCTAAAACAGATATTAATATTTGTAAAAGTGAGAGTAAGACACCCTTTGGGACACGATGAGAGAACCATCCCTCGCGAATTTCTTGAATAGCAGAACGTTTGTATCTCTGCATCATTATTCAATTAAACAATTATTTGCTTGCTTGCTTGCTTGCTGGTTGGTTGGTTGGTTGGTTGGTTGGTTGGTTGGTTGGTTGGTTGGTTGGTTGGTTGGTTGGTTGGTTGGTTTTGGTGTTTGTTTGTTTGTTGGGTTGTTGGTTTGTTTGTTTGTTTGTTGAAGTGTTCGTCCGTGACTGTCTAGTTCCTCATCTGCATTTCGTGTACGATACCGGCCACAAAAAACACGACCCACCTGAGATGCCATATGGGGTTATTTGCGGATACAATTTAGGCAAGATTTGGCACTGGCAATCTACGAAATGAACCGCTGGGGTCTGACATATCATTCTACTAACTAAGCGCTCACTCAGCTTGCTGCTGGTCTCCACAAGTAATTCATTAGCCAGTCCAATTCGCCTCTATATTACACGGAACCCACGCCGAGAGAGAATTGACGGGAATAATTACCGATGTAAAACACGGCGAAGAATGAATAAGATGTCGGGACGGGTTTGGCACTACGGCTGACTCGAGGTCCCCCAGGGCTCCGATATTGATATTGTATGCCGTTTTTATAGGGTGTCTAATTTCATGTTTTATTTAGGCTCAGCGAGGTGTTACACAGGCTCAGGATGTATACAATATTATCCAAGGCTCAAATCAAACATCAATGCAGGCATCTCAAACTGCAATATTCTGTATTGTTATTTCGCTCGATTCCTCTGTGATCATCAGTAACTCCTTCCGTTGTTGTCTTTCTGTGTTGCGTTTCTCCTTGGTTTTTTTTCTTTCTGTAGTCTCCCATCTCTTTTTCGCCTGGTCTGCACCTTCTTTGTATACCTTCCGTGATTTTTTTACACTTTTCTATAAACCTATTTGGCGTGTTATTTCATGTAATACGACTGTTTTCCTAATGTTCATCTGTCTCATGAACTTGTCGTCCTCTGGATATCGTAATATTATTATTCATTTCCGGTAATGACAATGAGAAGTAGTTACAGTTTTAGGTAGGAATCAGCTAGGGACTAAAAACACAATCCACATGTGGACTGAGCCGGGAATTGAACCCGGACCGCAGAGGTGGAAGGCGAGGAAAGAACCACTACGCAAACCTGACTCCCGTATTTACCTTTCTTTCATCATTATCTTACATTTGGCCTTCATATCCCCATTCTTAAAATTTGTTCAGTATTGCTCTGCCGGCATTTTACCATCGGCGCCAGTCAATCAGTTTATTTTCAATCAACAAGAATAACTGACATAATACTAATTATGTTTGGTACAAATGCATGATATATCGAGCAACAATTAGCAAAACCCTTTTTCATCCAGATGCTATCACGTGTACTTAGTGAATGGGGCTTTTGGTTCTGGATTCTCAAAATTCTAACCCCTTCATTGACCCCTCAATCAATAATTAGGCCCGTACACCTTTTTCAAGTGTCATTATTGGTGAATTCAAATTCAATCAAATTAAATTTTTATTAAAAGTCTTCTAATATTATTCTAAACGTGCTGACTTCCATAATGATTTGCGAAAGTGTGCCATCGCTTTCAACCCAATTTGGAAATACGCTGCCGTCAATTTTTTCCGTCTGTTTACGTCATGTTTGAAGTTGCAATAATTCAACTCTCTACTTTCTTCATGTTTTTCACACCTAAATAAACCTGCACCTTCCTCATAATAATTTACATTAATTCCCTCCTTCTGATTTCTTATCCTCTTGGTGTGCAGCATTCCATCCTAAAGGATACAATGCTTCGATAAAAAGAATACCAATCTTATAAAGATCCTTAGAGGCACCAGATTTGTGCCTGTTTAAAGCCACTTTAGATTTGCTATAGTGTTTACTATACCAAGGAAATTATTCTGTTTTGATAATTTCACCAAAAAAATTTAAAAGACAACATAATCTCTAACTCCATCGTCCCTGACGGGAATGAACAGGCCTTCTGAATCATTAACTGCTCGCACTGTTGAAGATTAATTGTTCACTTTAAACCTGTTTATTAATTCATTTTTTTCTCGAGTTCCATAGACAGACGATAAATCACACCATAATTCCCGTCGTAACCCAAGAGGCAAGTCCCTTACACACGTTGCACGCACGACGGCAAACAAGATACCCGCCAAATTTGGCCTGTCGTACCCTCGTTTCAGTATTGTGTCGCGGGCGTGTTGCCAAATATACACTTCCAATCAAGCGCAGATTCACGTGCGAGACGGCTCTGTTAGCCAGCTATGGGTACAAAAACGTGAATTCCGACAATGGACAGAGACGACAGAGAAGAAAGAGGAAGAATAGCTGGCCGTGCAGTTCCATAGGAACACTTACAATTTGAAAAAGGTCTCTGCTGACACTATTCGAAATCGTTTTCTCCCATGGGTAGACGACTTTTTAAGGCATTTGATTGTGGTAAATGTAAAACTTGCAAGGATGTCTTTTATTTCTTGTGCAATGTCCTTCCTACAGAGCCCAGACGTTCCAATTTTTAGCATCAAACCATTTTTCTTGACTAATATAATTCTTCTATATTGAAAATTCTTCCAACCCTGAAATATTTCGCCCAAAGAAACCCTCTTAAATACTGCGTCAATTTGAAAAAAAGTACAATTTGCATTTCATCTAACGCATTCGGTATGCTTCAAAACTGAAGTTTTCTATTTAAAATAAAATTACCCGAATGTCCTGAGAAACAGGTTATTTCAATTTCAATTCAATTACATTTATTTCCTCCTCATACCAAAATGCAGGTACTAACAACTTACGATATAAAAAGGCAACTCGAGGTGGTAAAACCTTAAAAGCAAAGCTTGAAAGCAAAGAAACAAACAAAACAACAAAAGAAACAACAAAATACAAACAGAGAAAACATTACGTATACAAAATGAGAATCAAATAAGAATAATGATGAATGAGAGGGCTACGGGAGAGGGTAATGAATACTTGATTTGAATTATTCAACAAAAATATTACCATGGAACAGTCGTTTGGCTCATTTCTAGTAACACGGGTTAACCAACCATTTGTTAAACAAGCTTTCAATCCAACTTCGTTTTGTTTCAACTCCTCTCGAAAGTTCAAAACGTGTTGACTGTGATGTGAGTCTAATAAGAGCTGGATACCGCCTGAGCACGTACTATCACTGGCCAAGCAATTTAAATCAAAGTGATCAACAAACTTTGTCAAGACCCCAAGTAGTGTTGAGAGCTAGAGCTATTAGTGTTGTGCCATTGACGGAAATAATCATATAGGGTTCTTTAGTAGGGTTTCAGTTCCTCAACCGCAGTAGGAAAATCGACGAAATTGAGAGTTTTACGTGTATAAGGGTAACCTCATTTCAACTCGTGATAAAAATTTGCTGAGATCAATTAAATGCATGTATAGTGTTTATTGTATTTAAATGATACACATAAATTCCAAAGCATAATGCACTTCAACGAAACATTTTGCTCATCTTAATTGAATAGTTTTAAATGGGCGTAAACACTTTTTCTACACTTTTCATACATATTGGCCAACAACCTCTGGAAGTGAATGATACATGGTGGGTGACCTAGACATAAAAATGGCTGGGAAAACGTATATGAAGAAGTAAGTCGACAGACACTTAACATTAAATTGAGGAGGTTAAAGATTTGACATATTTAATACGTATAAAATATTTGATATTTCATACCTCCCTTCTGTAATGAAGTGATGTACTGACGAGCCGGTTTTTTATCCTTTTCAAATAAAAAGAAGTATTAATACATGTACACTGAAACACAGACTGAGATTGCAAAAATCAGCTGAAGAGTCAAGGCGCAAGGACAACAAACAATAGCTAGCTACAAACATCCTTCTGACCTTGAACTTACCTACGACCGAACAATGGACGGCCCGCTATGAGGGAACAATACCGGAAAGACAGCCATGAATAGAGAAGTCTTTTTTCTTATCAGGAGTACATTTTTTAATCAGAAAGAGCCTTCATCTTGTCTATTCTTCATGGTCATTTACCTATTCAGCTTCCCCGCAGTCTAACTCAATTCCGGATGCATTTCTTAGGGAAGGGCTGGCTTATTAATATGAAAGAAATATGAAAAATGAAATCGCTACGCTAACGGCGGGCACTAAGAAATCAACAAAGACAGAGCGCAGAAACTTGCTTGTTTCGAACCAGCAGGATACAAGAGGGATGGCGCCTGGTTAACTATTGTTAGAGGATTTCGTTGATACTCTATTAAGATTTGATAGAATAGAAATGTTGCAAAGTACAACGGTGTCGCGGCTTCCAAACCTACCTTCCGATTAACCATTAAATCCTAACTCTAAATAGGAAAAAAAATAGGTATGTGACTTAAATCGTGATTCATACTTGTGTGTTAGAAATGGCAATGTAAAGAATCTGCCCATACACAAACAGTTGTCAGAAAATACCTCAAGCTTTATGTTGTCACTTTTCTCCTGGCATGAAAGGTGGTGTGGAGATGCGTAGTGTGGCGCAGTGTGGCTGTTGGAAATAAGTCTACTGCACCGTCGCCAGCTTCAGGCATTAATATAAGGGGGCCACTGTATCAGCTAGGGGAGCCAAATCACAGGAACAACATATATTTTTCATGCTTATCCTTTTCACTGATGGGGGGCAGCTTCCCTTCAAGGGAGCTCGACCCCCTCCCCCCCCGGCGACGAGCCCGTCTACAGCACGTTAACGATCTACCTCAAGTTTCGAGAGACTTAACTTTCAACTGGTGCACCACCACCGCCCTCAATACTCAATGGCTGCTTTAAAGCGTGAAATGCAGTCACTCAATAAGCCATTTGCGAGTTAAATTTGAATGAAATCTGAGTTATCTGACTGCACATAAAATAACGATTTGAATTCCCCAAACTAAAGACACTGTTGCTATACCTCGTGATTCGGGGCAAGCTTTCGCATAGCGACCACCATCCCTGGAATGGACTGGTTCCTTTGTGCCCTCCTTATCCATTGAGAACAGTGTATTGTTGCAAGGTGTCTCTTATGCAACTAAGCAAAAGCTTGCTCCGAATCACGAGGTATAGCAACAGTGGTTTTAGTAAGGAGAATTCAAGTTGTTATGTTCACGTGAATTTAAAGAACCCGGTGTACCAGATTTGGGTCAAAGTTAACTAGCAAATATACCCAGCAAGAAATGAGACCGAAGGGTACCCCCCCAACATGTCCAATCCCTATACACATTCCAGACTATTGTTACTTAACACATCCCCCCCCCAAGATGTCTGAAAGGAATTCCCCAGATTCCTGCGAGACAATGACTAACACAAAGCAGGGGGGGTTCTCTCCGTCTCATACCGTGCTGCATGTGTCAAGAAGTTGTCATTTTTTACACTATCTGAAAACAAAGATAGAATATACACCTAACTACTAGCTGTAAAATAATCGTACATTCAATTCCCATGTGGCGCAACTGGGGGGTGGGCTTCAGCATCATAAGCTATAACGGGGGGGTTCCCCCACGACAAATCGTGGGTGCGCCAATGGCCCTACCCTACAATGGCTGCCATCATGCAGTGAACAAACTTTGCTTTATTGGATAAGCACGAGAGGATTTGTTTGTTGTTACTGGATTACATAACAAAAGTTCCAATGAGATGGCCTTTATACATTATGTATATTCAACCGGCGGAAAAAGTGCAAGTCCTTCATTTCTCTCGGAGTCTTTTCAACTGACAAAAATACTGATGTTGCCCTTTAACCCAAGTCAGGTCGGAAAATTGGGAGAATTTGAAGAAATCAAATTACTGGTCTAAAATGGGAGTAAACTTTTTTAAGAAATGGCTAGTTTGCAGCTGTCATCCAGCTGCCATCCAGACAACTGTGTAAGATTCAGACTTCCTATTACAATAAAAAAAACTCAGCACTTAAATTCTACCAAGGCATTTGCTGGATATTTTATTTGAAATAAAGTTTTCGTTGAATAAAAAGGAGAGAATGGATGTCGCGCCAGTTTTTGGATACGTGCGCTGATATGAAAAAGGGAACCTGTTTTTTATTTGGGGGGTTGATTTACCCAACTGTAACAAACGTGACTGATTTTGCCCTGTGTGCTTTTCTTTCTTCCTTCTTTTCAACTAAAGAAACATAGTAAACGCACGAGGGCGCACTTTGAGATTTTAGGCGGCAGATGGAAGTTCAAGACTGCGATGTGACACTTTAGCGGAGTTCTCCGTCATAGTTACTCCGTGTCTCCACCAGTACTTCAAGAATAATACTAGTGAGACATTTTCCAGTTTCTTGTGTAGATGCTGATAATACACAGCGTTAATCTGCTTGAAGCACGGACTACAAGTACGAAGTACATCTACATTTCTTATGAATAATCATTATTAATACAGAAAAATCGTCCAGAAGCTGATGATCGATTACATTCTATAATTAGAACACATTTTCTTACTTACCTTTGCTAAGTTATTAGTCTTGGTGATGATTTGATGGATGGCTTACCGGATCGATTACCAAATTAATTTTTAGGTGAAACCCGTAGGAAGTGCTACAATGGACATACACGCAACTCTTAGCTGATGATCTGATCAAAGCAACGGACTGCGATATGCACGGTGCACATTGAATACGGACCGGTGAAAATATGGCGCACCAAATGAAATGCAGAATTACCAAAGTTTGCGAATTCGCACATATCCTGACTTAATGTTTTGCCTCTCCCAGAAACATGAAAAACGCCACTGGGCAATCGGTGTGACAGTAACTTTTCTGCATCAGGGCACTGTACGTATGAAGTAATTATAATCATGCGTGTACGCCTTACAAATTATAATCCTTAGCTACAAGGTACAGTAGTACATTCAGGCCATAAGTCGTACACACGAGGTACAAATCGTGCGGCTCGGTCAAGTTGCAAATGCGGTTTATAAGTACTATAGTAGTAACTAATATGCTTACATACGCCTCATGAATTCATTAAACCGTACGCTGTAGTGCAACGGATATGGATTTTTGCCATGAATTTTTCCAAGGGATGGATTTTTTGTCCCCGGTAAATCTCCGTAAATAATGGTGCCTTTTATACTCCTGGCCCTTTTGGGGGGATGGTCATAGGATCAACACGCAACCCGCGTTTTTTGTACCATGCACAAATCCAAATGCTTATATTGTCCGTTTTTTTATGTTAGAGTGGGGAATCACCCCCCCCCCACACACACACACACACACACTCACACCTTCTGGATCAGCACCTGCAAGTTGCAATCAATTTAGAGACAGAAATAGTGAAATGGCAACTCGGTAATACATCACTTTTTGTGTTGGTTTCAGGGAAATGAAGACGGGCTAGAGGATAAGAATACCATGCTAATAATAAGATGTTTTTCGTATGATTTGGATGACTTTTCAGAAACAAGATTTCTTTCAGCCGTTTCAGTTAGTCTTGATTTCAGTAGCAGACTACATGTATACCTTCAATTCATATGTTCTGTGTTAGGCTCATATTATTGTACGTTTCATTGGAAAACAAAAGAGAAAATATCACACGCGTCATTCAGGCAAACATCGCTTAACCTTATACGATACATGACATCACACCATCACACCAGGGAATTTCATAGGCACTGGAAAAATCCTACAAAACCCATTTTTATGGGAGACCCGTGCCTGAAGGGCACCAATGGTAGTGCCACATGGTTTCCAGCCGCCTCCCACCCCGCCGGTCATCCCTTTTACCCTCCCCACTTGGCAACACAAGCGTGACGTGAAGGTGAATGCACTATGTTTATTAGCCAGTTGTGGCATGCAAGCAGTTATTACGAACTAGACTGCGACACGAACTTGCAGCGTGCACGTCTCGTCTGCCGAGTCTGTGACCGCGTCTAGTCAACCTACAGTCTGGGTGCTCTCGTAATGCCATTGCACCTGGCCTCGTAGACGGGTTGCGTGTACCGCACGGTGCTTACTGTATTGTGTGCCCTCAAGCTATTGAGTCTACCAATAGTTGTAATTAAAGCTGAGCATATTAAACTGGAAATGTAAAGTGACTCATAGTTTTCCTTCTGTCATTCTGTCATTGGTTCGAAAGAGGAAAAACGTACATGTACATGTACATGCATGACGATTCCCTTCATGACCGGTATCTCGTCAGAATCTATTTGGAAGTTCCTTTTCAAACATTGGCACGATCTGTGAAGACTGTTGCCAAATGCATGTTCATGTACATGTATAGCTTGACGGTAGTTTGGTCTGTAATCATCCAATATAATAGCAGAGTTGTAATGACTCAAGTCAATATCTCGACGCGAGTCCGACTCGAGTCACAATTTAACTACATGTAAGTCATTTTTTGGTATTTTCATTTTCATTTGGACATACTGAAAGTGAATTAGGGTGACAGGTATCTATCCAACTAAAATTTGCTTTTAAATTTTTTGAGACTCGAGTCTAATACGCTTGTACTCGAGCTGAGTGTCCAGGAGAGATTCGAGTCAAGTCATTTGGTCGCAGAGACTCTCGTCGAGTCGATTCGCCAAAATTATGGCTCGAGTCGAGTCACTGACTCGAGTCATTACAACTCTGCTATGATCCCAAGTAATCACCCTTTCGTATAGCGCCTGCAATTACAAACATAAATACGATGGTGCACCCTCATTTGCAGTTCCGACGGGACCGCATACCAATTTTGGTGAAGAGATAGATGTACTGGAATGTGCCGCTAACTACCACGGTATGGAATCAATATCGATATCTACGAACAAAAAGTTTTCACAGTTATCTTCGTTAAACGACACATATATTCAGAATGTGTGTCTTATATTTGCCGGATTTAACATTTGCTATTTGATATTCAAGCTTTCGGAAATTATGGTGGTAGCAATTTCTGCCTAAAGCTATCAAGAGCCAAAGACACTGGGCATGCACAAGGTATACTGCTGCCTGATCAAGGTAAATGCAAATAGCGCCCTCTTTTCAAGTTAGATTTTCTCGCCGCCCCCCACGGCGGGCGCTGTTTAAAAGGACTTTTTAGGAGTACTATCTTACCAGAGCCCTGCTGTGCCATAAAGTATATTTTTCAAAAAGTGAAGTATATTATTTTGACGTCTGTTTTTAGGAGATACCTTTTTCCAGCTTTGTTTTTACAAGGTATATTTATCGTTTTTATAAGTTGCATTGTTGAAGTTCGTGTTCACGAGTTATATTTTAAGAAGTTCGTTCGTATGAGATAACAAATAAGACTTGAAAATGTATCTCTTGAAAATTAACTTGGAAAAGTGTCTCGTAAACACAAACTTGATCTAAATATGTCTCATAATTAAAAATGATGTTTTCACATATAGAAACATGATGTTTCAAAATATAGAAACAACTTTTCTAAAAGTAGACCAAATAAGAATGAAATGTAGAACATATATCTTGTACACACAAACTTCAGAAAAATATCTCTCGTAAAAACAAATTTGAAAAAATATACTTCAAAGAAACGAACTCAGAGGAACTTCGAAAGAAATATACTTCACTTATTGAAATATATACCTGAAGGCACTACAGCGTATCCGTACTGTCTCAAGACTGACTGACATACGGATCTGGTTAGAGGGGCATTCTTGCGAATTGAAGCCACTGGCCGCCATGTTCTTTCACCCGAAAAGCTTCCGAGATCCCATGCAAACGCGTGTACATCGAGGCAGTTGAAGAACGATTTCGTCTTGAAGGAGCAAACTAGCAAAATCCAAATTAGTGTTGCAGTCGAGTACTTTTCAAGTATACTCGTAAATTCTGAAAAGCGGGGGGGGGAACTATATGCCTCTCTGTAGGGGGCGATGTTCATGATATAGATGTACATCTATAATGTGTATTGCATTCATACCGAATCTTAAACCAAAATGGCATTGTTACATCCGCCTTAGATGAATAGCATATTTTCCAGTCCTTGCGTGCATAACATTCCTGTTGCTTTAGCATTGTGGCACGTTCTCTTACAAACCTGGGTGTGTCGACGTCGCGGCAGAGCTTTACTTTCCACGAGGGGCGTATCATCTGCTGCCGCTCTCCAGCTTACTACCAATCGTCAGCGGCTCGTATGGCCCACGCCCAAGGGGCCATGCTCCGGTCAAGACAAGCTAAGATCAAGTCGCCTCAGGCCTGAGCTCCCGCTTGGATTCCTGTGAGGCCCGCTCAATACCGAGACCTGCCGCTCACTACGGTCTATCAAGACCACGACGGTCAGCCTGGATGACCACCATTTCCCGCTTGGGACCCAAGACCGGCCGCGGTGACTGCACCAGGCTCCCATTGCAACGCCCCTCCATACATTTTAATTGGATACCGGTATCTCTTTTATTATTTCAATGCATTTATGATTGTATAATTTTTCCTTTGTAAATAGAATACTTTTGTTGCGTTTACTGGTTTTTGAAAGATTAATTTAAGTTTGATTAAGTTAACCTTTGTCTCCACTGTCCTTCCTTTTGGAGTTCTGTCTTTTGAAATCCTTGTACTTCCAAGATGAATAAGCATCACTGCGATCAGAATTGTCTTGAAATCCGTGACTGCGGCCGGGCTGAATTCGATGTAGCCAATATTCGCTCAGTTGCGCGATGGGCATTATGTCATTCTACGAGGGTCCTGTGGAGCCCTATTCCTGTATTTTTTGCCATGCCTTTCTAACGTTTGGACAACATAACTGTGAAAGGCCCCGTCAACTTCTCGGAGGACTAGTCGAAATTTTAAAAATTATGGATATTTCGAGTCCATTGAGTGAAGACCGCAGCTAGCTTCGAAGATATGACAAACACGGAATTTAACAGGCATTCAATCTGTCTATGGGTCAGTTGTTCCTCCACGGCACCAGTTTGAAGGGCACACCATGGTATGGACAGTAGAATGTGTCTTTGGCGCTCAGTCGTCTGACATCGCAACAACATTTCAAGTGGGTCTAATGAGCCATCCTTCAAACATGCATTGTCCCCAAAACGTGAAATAAATTCAGTCAGACTGCGCTAGCCAGAGTTGTAGACTCGAGTCACTTGACTTGGACTCGAGTCGAACTCTAGTCAATATTTTTGTGACTCCTGACTTGACTTGCAACTATCAGTTTTTGACTTGTGACTGGACTTGGACTTGCAAATAATGACTTATGACTTGACTTGGGCTTGCAAAAAAATGACTTGTTACCAACGCAAGTCAGAGAACTATTTAGTCGAACCCATGACATGTACGGTTACGTTGTGTCACAATGTGAGAAGTTTATAAATCCTGTTTACATTTAAAATCACAAGTTGGGAAATATGTAAACCGTGTTTATATAAAAATTGGTGGAAACAAAAATTATTGGGAAATTATTGGTATCTCTAAGCCCAAAGTTGCAATTCGTGGCAAATTATTTGAATGACAAAAATTGTTGAAGGTTATTTGGGTTATTTGTTAAAGGGTTTCCCTGAGGGGAACTTAAAACCTTGATGTTTCTGAGTGAAGCATTTGTTACGAGTGAACAATCATCGTTCTGAAGTGAACGAGCTCCAGTATCGCTCCACAGTTCTTAGTGAACTAGCCACCCCACCCAGCTCGAGGTGAAACATATACGGAGAAGTTTCATGCCAACTATCAGGCCAGCAGGGGGTACCACCCTTCGACCTTCCTGGTGTTCATCCGTTCACCCAGCTGGAGACAGCTTCAATCCAGGGAGCTGGCAAACATCTTTCAGAGAACTGCACGGTACACGGGCGTGGGCATCATTCCACCCAGTTGACTGCTGTGAATGTGGCCTTGTGGGGCCTGAATAGTTAACCGATCAGGTTGTAAATATTCATTTATTTGTTTTATTTATTTTCATGAAACGGCCGTAGGGGGGATAATTAGGTAATTTCAAATTTTACTAATTCACTCGGAAACTGCTGGCATGTTTGGATCTGGTATACAAGATTTTTTGTGTAGAATAAATGTTCCTGGATATCAAATGCAAAAACGGTTGATTGATTTTGAAGTGTGATTGTTTGAACTCCAAAACCTGTGTGCCTACTACCATACTGGTGAGATTATCACTGGTCCACTGAAGGGAAAGTCCGACCCTATGGTGTGACACGTTGCATCTGCATCACTTGGCTGTTATAGTCTTGCACAATTATTTGTTCGGAAGTGCTTTCGCTTTTCATTGTTTTTCCCTCGACTTTCCGGGGGCGCCAATCAACAGCTTCGTTTGAGCCTTATATTGAATAATTCATATCAGTTCTCGGCATCGCTCAGAATTGAAAAAAAGTGGCGTCCCGATCTAGAGGACCGAAGATTTCTTTGCGCTGGTACTTGATATCACGCAAAGTATATACTGCACATACACGTAAGACCGATGAACATCTAGTATGCATTAGGGGCTTGTTTTGAACTGAGAGAATAAAGCAAGAGGTGACTGGTGCAGGAAGGTTATTCCAAGAAGGAATTGTTGTCAGGTATATGGAGCATTTGTAAACATTGGCACAAGAAAATATTTGGCAGTACTTGAGCTCATGATGGCCAGGTGTTCCAGGGACAGCTGGAGTTAGGACATTACGTAGGCTAAGAGATGGTAACTGGCTGTGGGCCATGGGGGATACGGTAACATACCGTAAAATTTCCTGGTAAAGTAAAGTAAAATTTCCTCGTAAAATGCCGCGTTTACGTGGTTGTAACATCATGCCTTTAAGACATGCTAATAAATTATTTTTATCAACAACTATCAACCTCTAAATTTCTAGTCTGGGGAGAAAAGGGCCAAATTCGCGATACTAAAGCGAGCGGAGACATCATACATCGTGACCGTATGTGCCGGCGACAGTGTGCGACTTGGGAAAAACAATTTAAATGACTGAAAGTTTTCGCGTATCTGCGCTCATCGCAAGTTCTTTGCTACTACCCCAAACTATAGACGGATATTTTTGAGTACTTAACTCAAAGCGTCTTTTTAAAAATGTTAAAAATGATGCTGGCTGATATTTCAGTTTGAAAACGTTGTGAACGTGAAGTATGTTGGCAGGCTGATGGTTATTTGCTTAACTTCCACCGGTAGTCCATCAAGTGATATGAATAATGCATATCCTACCATTTATTAACATAGTATGTTGCCGCCCCTTATTAAAAAAAATCGAAAACCTTCCTTTGTGGTTCGTGTCGTGGATCGCAGAATAACTATAGAATGTCATGGAACCAAGACTAGACTCTGGCTTGAAATCACATATTGTGCGACTTGACTTGTGACTTGCTCGTTCTTGGACCAAATTGACTTGTGACTTGCTTGTTCTTGGACCAAATTGACTTGTGACTTGACTTGACCTGTGATCAAATCACTTATGAGCGACATGTGATTGGAGCAAATGACTTGCGACTTGGCTTAGACTTGCAAGAAGTGACTTGTTACCACTTCTGGCGCTAGCTCAATCGGTTGGTACCGATGAAAAACGCAGCATTTCTCCGACTCGTCAATTTCATCTTCGCTGACTTCATCCGCTTCGTCAGAAAGACAGCTCATTGTCACCGCCTTCCTCAACGATCTGACAGTCGATGTCTGCATTCCACAAGTTCCAGGCTGGAAAAATTTAATTGGGCAGGAATGGGCCGCTTCTGACTTGTCTCCACCTTCTCGGATTCTACTACTTTACGTGTCATCTTCTGTCTTTTGGTAGACACTGATTGTTTATATTCTCTTATCTTTTCTATGGTTGTGTCTTCCGTTATGATTTTCCCTGACTCAACGTAGCTCATACGTTTTCTTTTTTCGCAGCTTTCTTCCCAGTCTTTCTTCTTTCGCCTTGAAAAACGTGTCCACGTCTTCTACTCTATCAGTGCAATTCTGTCATTTGCTCGCACCGTTCTGTTGACGATCAACATTTTGACTACCTTATGGGACATCTGCTGCCGATCTCGATGAGGCGTCGTTGACACTTGCTTTCAATCGTAGTACTTTGAGGTTTGCAAAGAACCTTTGCGGGAACAAACGCACACTTATCGACGACTGTTGGATCCAGTGGGTAAAGTCCTGTCTTCCTGAAGAAACTTGGCAGGTTTCCTGGTGAGAGTGCCTTCTCATAAAGCCTTGAATGCCAATCACATATCGCAAATTTGTCAATTCCGATACAGGAGTTGGCCCGCTTTACCTGTACCATTTTGCATTGTACAAAGCAGGGTCCAAAGCGACCAACATCCAGGGGCTGAAGTATATGGCTGGTATGTACTGGTAGAACGAAAAGCACGATGTTCTTCTTCTTTGCCCAGTCAATCACTGCGAGATGTGTGATTTGTGGCCATCGATAAACACTAGTACTGGCTCATCTTCACGACCACGCACAGAGTACCTCATCGCGTGCCAAGGAAAAGGTCGTTAGTCTGAGTTGGACCATCCGGTTTCACTCACTTTTCCGTCAGCTCCTGGAGAACTGTTAATTAAGGAGCTCCTGATTCATCTTTTTACCGGAAAATACAACGTATGGGGGTATCTGGTGCCCGCGGGGCGTTGCCACAACCTGTGATTGTAATGGTGGATCGTTTGCCAGATGTAACTGCAGGTGTTGATGATGCTCTGACGATTGAGGGTGGAGTGTGATTGAAATCAAGGCCCTTTTCATCAATGTTGTATATTGTTTCTGATGACATCTTTAGGTCATACCTGGTCATGATATTACCTAGCTCTTCGTAGTATTCAACAAAACAGAAACATCTACAAAAATATTTCACATAAATTTGTTTCCACAAAAAAATTGCAGCATGAACGCAGCAATGTGTTGATGGTCTTTGTTATCCCGTGAACTGCAAACCATAACCGTAACGTAGGCCTAGGGCCTTTGGGTTGCAGCTTGCTACACAACACCTGTACTTCGACCTGCATGTAAGATTTGAACAAATTACATTAACATGGCAACTTAAATACTCCAGAAATACTAGAAGTACACTAGGAAAATAATATTTTATATATATTTCCCCAAATATTAAGCATCCTATACAGATCTGTTTTTATTATTTCTCTTTAATGTTTAAAAAAAATTATAAAATGCAAGTCCCCTTCAGATGCTCCGTATTTTTCACGCCCTCTGTTGTTAAGAAAAAAATCACCTAAAAGTGATCGTCTGTAGTTTGGCTTGCATGCTCGGTTCCTGTAGCGATAACTCTGTTATCGGGGTATCGGAAATTTGAAATTTTGCGTTGCCAGTGATTTCCCAATCGGCAATATTCGTCCAGGTATTCAATAAACTATGGCCTGAGGATAAGTTTTATTAAAACAGAGTAAATAAGTCGGCGTTTTTCCGTCAGTCTTCATAATCTTTAATAAAAGATGCAATTTTTCCGAACTTTGTAAGTTTTCCTTCACCGTGTCTGTCACTACCTATCATCTATCTCTTTAACAGTTATTTTTAACGCCACCCTGCCCTTGGATATCCGTTGCTTGTTTCCCATGTGTCAATTCTGAAATTGCCGAGGTGTCTAAAGGCACATTTAACTGCAAAAATGCCCTTTTTTTCAGAGTCACAATAAGGGCTTCTGCGCTGAAATTTTTTGATGTGCGTAAAGCTAAAGTGCGCCCCCAATCTCCATTACAATAGACTTGTGTCAGTCGTACTTTTACCCTCTGCGCCCGGTGTGGCGGTCTCAGCTGTCTCCCGGTCTCAGCGGTCCCCCCTGACGTAGACGGACATTTCAGCTCGACACAAGCACGGTCTCGTTGGTCTTCCGTGCTGAGATGTCCGCATGACTAACTTGCACGCTACTATAAGCTGTGCTGTTATCTTTGGTGCAGGCCTGTGTACAGTACACGTCACGTACAATGTGAAGCATGCATGGACTGCACTGCTCAGCACGCCACTTAAACGGACGATTTTCCCGTTGTTGTGCGAAGAGATGCATGACGTATTGTTACCATATTTGGTAAGGGGGACTGCTGAGACCGGGGGACAGCTGAGACCGCCACACCTGGGCAATTAGCGAATAATTACGCGCCCGTACTCCATTCGTTTTTACGGCATCAACTGTTTCTAAATGACGTCACACTTCGGTACCAAAAAATACGCCCTCTTTTGTTCCGCTCGGAGCGGATAGAGACTCTACCTCCACTTGCTTGCGGTGCGCACACAGATTTTCTAAGCTATCGCAGAGGGAAATAAATTGAACCTTAAACAATATGTTATGAATCAAGTTAAAAAGTAAAAGTTAAACAACAGCAAGGATAAGATCATTCAGGAAGGTGAGCAAGCAATCTTTATTTCAATTAGGACATGTGATAACCACCGCAATAATAGAGTAACCCATCCTACAATTTCGTGAAGTTCCTTGGGAATGTTTGCTATTGTCTGGGTCATTGAAATCATTGAGTAACTGCACGTTGCTGGGATTTGAAATAAGTAGGCCTACTTGTGCGTTCATAAGCCAATCTAAATGCTCACCGAAAATGCCTTGATTTTCCACATCGTGGCCGCCAACGAAGGACAAGTGACATTGGAATCTTCGAAGGTTCAAATTAAGTCAGTGTTCATTGTAAACAAAAAATACGCGATGGGAAAGGCAGGCGCGCGAATAATTATGCGCACAGTTTGATACATTAGCATTTGACAGTACATGCACAAAAGTAAGATTACAAAGTAACATGATGACTTCAGACTATTACTATATATTTAATGAAAATTCAGTTTTTATGACAAACGTACTCGAAAACCGAGTACTTTCCGAGTACTTTTCTCCTTAAAACTTACAAATCTCCCAAACGTTTCGTTTGTAATCTTACCTTTGTGCATTTACCATCAAGCGCCTTTTACTCCAGCTTTGTTCCCTCTTTACCAGTTCCTTATTTGGCAAAGAAACTTGGTACTCGAAAAGTACTTGACTAAAACACTGGTCCGAATCCCCATGCACCACTGGAGACGAAAACTACTGATTTTTTAGAGTGGAAGATGTTTCGAGAAACTATTTGTCAATTTCAATTCGCAAAACGTGCATGTTCTGGGTGCTTAGTTTAGGCACAGTCGTCCATGCACCTTCCCTAGCACCCCAAACCAAAACACCCACGCGCTCCAGCAAAGTACCGGGTAACATAACAGTGCATTAGAGGAATGAGAATGCTCTACGCATTTAATCAGATGTCATAATGAACGGCACGTAACACAATTTATTCAGGTTCAACTGCATGCTTAATCCAGGGGATGATAGCAACACATTTTAATGTTATTGATGAATAAGTAAACAAATAGCGTCATTAGGATGAAATCGTTACAACAAGCAAAACTTTGTTTTGTATGTTTTGTAAACATGTGATAAAACTACTTATTCGTTATGGAATTGTAAGGCGTCTTGATCAAAATTTTGCCCAGCTGTGAAAATTTTTGCACTGCTCTCAACCACATGTACAGTGTAAGTAGTTCTATAATCATCTGCTGAAAGATCTCCCATTTTTTATATAATTGGGAAAGAATATAACACAAAATTGTGGGGCTTTTTTTATCTAAGTCATGTTTTCTGTAGTATATGCACAATTAGGAGAGAAATAATACCAAACAGTCCACTTGTTATGGAAAAGTACTTTATTAATTTATGTAAATAGCACAAAATGTCCAATTTTACTATGTGAAGGGTTCTTCCATATCACATCACAATTGACTTTGCTACCCTTCAGCTCTTGAATACTTCATCTTTTACACGCACGCGGATGACCATTGTGTGAGGACCCACAACAATGATTCCAAAACGTGTGTTAAATTTACATAGAGGGAATACTCAGATGCACCGGCAAAGCATGCTGCACTACTGGTGCCCGAACAGAATTAGCTTCAGCGTCTACTTTCTGACCTTCTTTGACCTTCCAGTGATGGCCTCCATCTGCCTTTTCCCAAGGTGAAAGAGCTTAATCTTTCCTAATCTGTCCTAATCGTCTTAATTAAACTTTAAGGTTGTGCTATGTGTTTATACAATTCTGATCAAACTTGTATTGTTGTTTAATCTAATTTTTTGTTTCGTGATAGGCGTATGTTTTTCATGGTAGGGATGTCAACGTACGATCTTTGCACGCTGCAAACAAGGGACAAATACCGTGCATAGCCAGATGCCGTTATACTAAAGTTAAGTGTTTGAAATCTGATATACGGTTTTATTTTGAACTTCCTATGAAAATTAACTCCCTTTTGTCTTTGGCTGCGCTCATCTCGATTTGTACATCCACAGACTGCATATTGGGCGACATTTTTCCGAAAGAGGGGGGAGGGTTGATGTTACGATCCCAGTTTATGCAAATTCTTCGTGCACTTGAGTCTCCCCTCCAAGGTAATTTTGTAATTCATTTGACGGAACACGCGTTTAAAACCTATACTAGCCATTTATTTCGCTTTGTGCTTTCTAAAACAGCCAGCACTGGGCCACCACCTCCATGCTGTCCTCTTCACATCTGCTGCCCTTCCTCATCAGACGGTGGTTGAGGTTGACGACGATATGATGTGGGACTGCATGCGGACCCTTGAGAGTCATGGCTCCATGACGAGGCTCAATCCCTGGGTTCTACGCCGACCTACCTACCTGTCTGGGCTGGTTTGATCTGGTGCGGTGTGTGGAGGTGCTTGGCATGATTGTAACGCTCCCTTCGTCGAGGCACTGCCTAGACAGAGCCTTTTCCTGTCGTTTTTAGAGCTCCTTAATTAAGGTAATTATGCTCGGCCAAATATAAGTGATCATTGATATTAATGATCACTGACATGTTTTGCCGACTTCCTACTTGTTTTTTGTTTTTTGTTTTTTGGGTTTTTTAATAAGTTTGGCGAGCGAGGAACAAGGACGCTAAAAATAACGGGCAAAGGAAGGCCAGGGGAGTAATTTAAAGCAAAATTTAATTATAAATTTAAACCAGCAAAGCAATGCCTTAAAGCAAAGGAAATTCAGATTGTTTGCAATTTAAACTTATCATGTAAAACACCATGAGTTACAAACAATAGCAAATCAGCAAGGCAAAATTATCAGTAAAATATAAACCTAAGTGATTTATACTGCGAAGTATAATGCATGCGATTTGTACGGAAGCGTATAAAGGCCACTTGCAAAAAAAAACCCGGGATACGAACTCGCCACGGCGAGTTACTTTGTCACCGTGGCGAGTTACTATCTCGCCACGGCGAGTCAGCTAAAACTAGCTCAACTCGCTGCATATTGAGACTCAGTCTGGATACAAGACCCATTGATTCCGAGTACTCTTCTAATCAAGGCTCCTGTATCACCCAATGTCCACGTGACCAACACTCCTCCAGATTTCCGGCAATAAGCGAACTATTCCGAACTTATTCTGTCCATAGTAAATTCAGGTTAACGTCAACACGTTTTCTTTAATGCTCCTCAAAATTGTAAAAAATGTTACAAAGATTAAAATGAATAACATTGGTAGCCAAATGAGTAAACGTGGCAAAGCTAGAAGAAAAAGACCATTCGGGAGTATGGGTAATGTTTGGGCATTTCCGGCCGCGTCTGTATCAAGAATTTTGAACTGTCCGGGTTATATCGGTCGGAGTACTCCCCAATTACGAAGCAGAACTAGGGTCGAAAAGATTGGAACATATTTTGATAAATGGAAAACATTTTCTTTAATTGGACGTGTTTTAAAGCGAATGTCTTTTTAAAACATTCGTATTTTAGAAATTTGGAATAGATTTTTCAAAGCAGAACGAAATTTTAAGGATCTAGTACATTTTTTTCTAGATTTGAAAGAAGTTTTAAAGAGTGGATGAATTTTCGTTGACACAGCGTATTTTCTAGATTCCCAGGAATTTTTCAAATAACGTAACTTTTTACAAAGCCAAAAATTGTTAAGATTTGAACGAATTTTTAGAGTCCAAATTTTTCAGATTGAAATAAAATATTTTGTACAGAATAGATTGAAAATGTTTTGGAAATGGGAACACTTTTTCAGCGTAAAGCAGCTATTCGGTGCACGCATTTTACACAAAATCTCATGCCATTCTAAATGAGAAAGCACCCAAATTAACACAAATCCAAATTAATAAGCCACCACGAATAAAAAGCAATTTGTGAAAACTTTGTTAAAAACATCTTGGGAATATATGCTTCACTTTTTCAAAATATGTACTTGAAGCACTATGAGGCTTTCACAGAATACCGTCTAAAAGATCGAATACGTTGTATACGCGGCTTTGGATGCGTTCTCAATTCGGATGCTTTCTCATATCAGATGATTTCTCAGTTCAGATGATTTCTTTAACAAGAACATGTTCCAATTTTTTTACCCTAATTCTACTTTGTAGTGGATGATGTACTCCGACCGATATACCACGGACAGTTCAAACTTCTTGGTACAGACGCGGCCGGAAATACCCGAATATTACCGATACAATCCGAATGGTCTTTTCTTCTCCCTTTACTCATTTAGCTACCAATTTTATTCATTTTAATCTTTGTAATAATTTTTACAATTTTGAAGAGCATTACAGAAAAAGTGTTGACATTAAACTGAATTTGATATGGACAAGATAAGTTCGGAATAGTTCGACTATTCCCGGAAATCTGGAGGAATGTTGGTCACGTGGACATGGGGTATACAGGACATTTGACTAGAAGAGTAGTCGGAGTCAATGAGTCTGGTATCAAGACTGAGTCTTAAGATTTTGGCTAAGTTTTAGCTGGGTCACCGTGGCGAGATAGTAACTCTCCGCAGCGAGATAGTAAGTCGCCACAGCGAGTTACTCGAAAAACAATTTTGCAAGTGGCCCTTATACGCTTCCAAAGCGCGTGATCAGTCATGGAAAAAGGAAAAGACTGGGTCAATCGAACTGCTCCGAAGTGCAATGATGTGTACGGTGTAGGTCCAGTGATTACAATTTTTTATACGAACATCTTAAGTGCCCAAAGAAGTCGTTTCAAAGTCAAAATCTGCCTTGGATAGTGGCCCCACGGTCTCGTTTGATCTTAACAATCCACTTTTTCCGCAGAATCGTGTTCTTTGAAAATTGATGAAAGCTTATTTCTCGAGATGATCTTCGTTTATGGTTGCTACAACACGGCACTGAACAATGCTTCTGCATGTTCAGCAAACATGGCGCCGACATGTTCGCCCTACAGCATCGTTTTCAGTCCTGATGTATAAAATTTGCATAAATATTCAGAAAGGCAGGTATTGTAAAAATGAAGAATGAATGTTTTATATTCGTGCAATGGTAATAATTGTTTCATTCAGTGACAGATGAAATGTTCGATTCCAAGAGGCGAAGCTAAGTGGAAGGGAACACTTCGTCTGCCACCGAACGAAATTATTGTTACCATTTCATTCAGAAACATTCATTATTTGTATAGCAAAAGTTAGAGTATGAAAATTTTGTAGAGAAAACGACGGCTTGTTATTTATTTTTAACAAATGTCTGGTTTCAATTAAAGAAAAGAACGTTTTGTGTTTGCCAAATTCACGAGATTAAAATAGGGCTGCAAATGGGGGGGGTGTAACCCCCCGTCCCATTTGATGCAGGGGTGGATCATTAATCTCGTTCAATTTCGAAGTAAAGGGAAACAGAAACATGCGGAATTTGGCTTGGGGAAGTTTTGAACTTTCAAACAGTCAACTGTATTAAATGTAGAGGAGAAAGTACAAAAACTCTTAAGTGCACTGCATGGGACGTTTCTTTAATCTTATTTGCAATGTTCGTTTGGCCAATTTTTAAGGGATTTTGTCCTATTTTACTATTTACACAAATATAAATCAGTTAAAGCGTGACGACATTCTAGAAAAACTTCGATGTTAAAGTCACTTTAATTTGCTAGAAGAAGTTTGCTTTGGGGGAGGGGAGCTGGAGTCTTATTAACTTTCAGTCGAAGCAGGTTTTCTGATGAAGGACTCGAGTCGAATCACTGACTCGAATCATCACAACTCTGCATTTTAACACCAGTTTTTGAAAAACGGACGTGCTGTGAGGGTAAAGGCTCTTTGGAGTTAACCATACACTAGACCGGTGTAAGGTTTTTGTTTTTACTTTTCTTCACTCTTTAAAGTGAGTTTCTGAATTTTCCACTATTGAAAAGGTCACCCCTGTGTAGAAGTGGGGATGTATCCTCTTCATCCCCTAGGTTTCAAACTAACACTCTTTCAGATACGCTGGTTCATAAAGGTAATCCCATCACAAATGCACTAAGTTGTAAGGATTTTCGTTTTATTTTGTTACTATCGTTACTATTACGTTTTGTCAGGGGAGGGAATAATGTTTCCTAAGTCTTGAAGGAATGTAGGTCGATGCGTCCTTAAGCCTCCGCCGTCCGTGTGTGGGCGTGTGTGTTCTGCTGAAGGCGCCCTCAGAAAGTCGGTGAATTGAAGGTGAAATGTTTGCAGCCAGCATACTTACTTACTTGGTACTTGGTTAGTTTCCTGCTGAAACGTCCTCTAGGGATCTTGACTAGATACGGGCGTACATAATAAAAATCTGGACTCGCAATGCCCTTAATCAGCTTATAGAGATCATTGAATCCACTAGCGCCCATTTTACCAAGCCGAACACAAAGCTTGCCCGGCAATGCTCGCCTTTAGTTCTCCCTGGCATCAATAGAAGCAAGCAAACCCGCGCATTTGTATTCGGCTCGGTAAAATGGCCGCTGGTTGGCTTCTATTTCATACAAAGGCGTTACAGGTCCAGGTTTTTTTTTACGTCCGTGCCGTCTGTGCACCTAAGATGACTAGCTAAAGTCACAGGGCGCCCTCTAAATGGATGAACTTTGCTCATCTTTTTAATTAAATTGTAAAAGTAACCCCCATTTTCTTTTTCTGCCCGATTTAAAACAAACAAACAAAACAAACAAACAAACAAACAAAAATTGAAGTAATTCCTAATTGACAAATTAGTTAGTTAGTTAGTTAGTCAGTCAGTCAGTCAGTCAGTCAGTCAGTCAGTCAGTCAGTCAGTTAGTTAGTTAGCCACACCCCTCAGATAACTGTCTTGAATTCTGTATGTTTAGTTTTGTCTCAGGTTTTGTGCGTCCCGTGCCCATTCTGTTTGGACAGCATTATTGATATCTGTTCTAACTGAAATCAGTGGGCAGCATTCACAAGCTGTGCTGGCGCCATTCTAACGCAAATCCAGAGGTTCACCATAGTTTGTAAACATATGAAATGACAATTACAGTATTAACAGAAAGAGATGACATCCAGTAAAGTTATTTTGTGCATATCAGTTGTAATGCAGTTGGAAAAAGTACACTGACCCCCCTAAAAAATTTACAGATCCGCCCTGGCAATAGGTAAATTAAAACTAAATCTTCAACAATTTTACATAAAATACAACTACTATACATCTCCCCATGCATTTCCCAATTATTTTGCAATTAAGCTTGATTTGGATTACTTCCAGTCATACAAAACCCATATATGGTTTTACAAAACTATAATACCAAGAGTTCTGCGTTGGGCCCTTTTCCAATACTCGACTTGTGCTCCGTCGCAGGTTCGTTCCCAAAACCAAACCCCGATTGTGAGCCTAAGGCGTTTAAATTTAACTGGATTACTGTAATTTCTGGCTCTCTTGCATCTTATTTGATGTTTTGTGGCACTATTAGAATAGTTACTGCGCTTACAGCTTCAAAGTAATCTATTTAAAAACAGTTGAAGCCTGAGACGCAGCCGAAGTTGAGTATTGGAAAATGGCCTAGGTTTCTGCGACAGATTGCCTTCCTCGTTATAGAAAAACGGGGGCGCTTTAAGCGTCACCGTCAATACGGGCGTTTCACAATAGTGCACCTCCAAGAGTTTGCAACGCGTTGGCCAGTCACAATGTGCGAAATTTTGTCGACTCAATGTGCGTTTGGAAAGGGTCGACAAATTTCGCGAGTTGTGATTTGCCGACGCGTTGCAAGCTCTTGGAGGCGCACTATTGTGAATCGCCCGTATTGCAGAACAATATACAGTGTACATGTAAACTGCCATTGAACAAAAAGATCAATATCCTCACTTTAAGAAATACTAATAACGGTCCTGGGCATTTGAGAACGCATAAGATTTAAGTTAGTTTCATTGTCTCTAATTTTCAAAGTAATTTAATCACTTTGGGGTGACAATTCCTTTCAGAGAAGATCACCTGTGAGGGAAGTAGGCCTAATGAAACAGTTTCCACTTTGAAAAGTGATGCATCCACTCCAGTGTAGAAGAGAGCACTCTCAGGGTCCAGTTTCAACAAAATTCCACAGAAATACAAGCGTCCTGTTCACGACTTCTATCTTACTTTTATTACCAAACACGCTAATGACAGAGTACGCCGAACATGCAAATCGTTATCTGGTCGGCGCAGATTCAGATAGGCTATATTTTCTGGCATGTAAACTTCCACGCAGGTGTTACGGCGGGTTCACATTCATTACTCAGAGCTCAGACGGTAAAACCCATGAGACCAAGAGTTGCAAATAACAGAAGACTCTAGCCAAGCGTCCTAAATTGTTTCCTCAAAGGGCACTTATCCGTTTTGTGTTTCTTTGTTTTAACTTTAACAGTGAAATTGTTTCATGTTTTAAGCGTTTCTTTCGTGTAACATTTTGCAAATTCGCGATAAACATGTCTTTGATAATGAAGAAAAATGGCATTTTCTTACCACTATTTTAAAGGGATTTATTGGATTTCTGCGTACTTGTGAAACTCCATAGCACACTGCCGGTCATCTGTCAGTTTCCGATCTTTTTTATGCACACCGCGCAGATGCATGCACCATTATGGATTCCATCTCCCGTTACCCTCCTCACAAATCGCCAAACTGTAATAGCCCGGGGTAAACCATGCAGGAACACTTTCATCAAATTAGATTATTACATACTGAAGGTCAGGTGCATTTTTTCCACACTCAAGGAATCAACAAAACAGGGCCAAACAAATTTAACCGAGGCATTCTGTGTTCTTTTTAGTTTTCCAATTATAGGGGATAAATAGGGAGCTTTACAAACCAACTAACCACGCCAGAAATTTCTCACAATGGCAGCGAGTCGATAAAAAGGCATGAGACAGTAATATATATGACGAGTAACAAAGGAATGAATATTAACTTAAAAGGGGGCGGGTCAGTTTCTACGAAAATGCCGTACGCTCTGTCAAAGTCAATAACTGCACAATTTGAAGGAGTGGATTTTAAAACCTCAAAAGACGGACAAATACGTCCTCGTATAAGGAGAATAAAAAGACAAGCAGCGGCCAGGTGGTGTGTCGATTGCGGTAAAGGATTGCCACAGCGTTAACACGCACTAAAGATGAGCGTCACCAGTTCGATCGCTCAATACGGTTCTACACGTAGTTTGTTACTCGGTTATATCCCGATGGAGGGTTTGTCTTCAAAATAAACCAGTCTCTTTCCTATAATTGAAAGTGATTTGTTACATACGTGTAATGTATCTTTTCCAAACATCTGAAACTTTTCCCATTCGTTGGCGACACCGTAGTTCGGAAAATTAGGTTTTGAAACGGCTAAAATCGCCCACCCTTTAGATTCTTTTATTAGGGGGGCGGGGGAGCTGATGCCTAATTATAGCACTGCTGTAACTACTGTTCAATATCTGGGCATTAAGACTTTGTAACAAATAAATTCAAAGTAAGGAAGATGTTTTGGCATATTCAGTTCAGCTGATGTATGGATATCAAAATATATGTCATGGGGAACAATGAAATTTCCATGCACGTTTACATGTACGTTTCCATGCATGTATTCTCTAACTAGAAGGTAACGAAATTTACCTAAAAACAATAAGACTAGTACCACATAAACTCAACGAATTAGAAAACTGTGTGGCGTGGGTTGTTTACAAAGCCACTTTCGGTACAAAATCCTCCAATTTTATCTGTATCAACACCATTCATACCATACCCAAGAGATAATTCCAATGGGGATCAGGTGCTTGTTTATTGTACGCCTTAATTGCTTAGGGCTTGCCGGGCGTTACATTATACATAATCAGTAACGAAATTTCTCCTATTCAACATGGGATAATTCTATTTGTTATGTCCTGAAGCGAAGTATATATTTCCCTTGTTCAGTGTGCTTTCCAAACGGAAAAACGACCGGCAATGGCTTTGAATCGGCGACCTGTTGTTATTATACTGCTCTCGTTGTGCCAGAAATGATGGGAGTTCCTTACATTGAACATATATTTAGGAACGTATCTTTGCGGATGTCCTGACCTGCTGATTCACCTAGCTTCCATGAGGCTTTAGAAAGCACAGATCTTTCTTTCTGCTTAAAATGGTGCAGTGTCTTGCCGCATATAATCAACTCCCCGGTGAATTTTCTTTTTTTTTTCTTTTTTTTTTTGAATGGCCGTGAATAATGCTCTTAAGAAATGTATCAATAGCCAACCAAGCGCGTCGCACGCAGCTATGAATAGCCAAGAATAGCAAAGAAGGGGTTTTACGAGGATAGATTTTTCCACCCTTTTTGTTCTCTTTTCTGATGAAAGCAACACATGGCTTTTCAGAGTTACTCGTGTGCACTGTCCGCCTTCAAATTGAAAATAATTCGAATCATTCACACAAAGCGGTGAGTGCAGAGTGGCTGTGAATGGATATCGATGGGGGCTTTGGAGGAGTTATCCCGGCACGTTGAGCGACAGAATGGAGCGAGACTGGCCAGCCATCCACTACAATTCACTTTCCACTAAATATCTATTCAAGGCTCTCCCAGGAGTGGTAACTGGACAATTGTATGAATAGAGGGTGGACAATAGGTCCATGTACGGATTAGAACCACTGAATTGCAATTAGCATTTGTAAAGACACACCATGTTTCCTTTTTGCTTAGCTGGTGTAGCACTGGCAAGTGGTGGTGGACCTAGATGCCTATGGAATTATTTCATCTTTTCCCTCGTCAGGTGATTTTTTGTTATTAGAAATGCTGGGGTTTTCTTTCTTTCTTTCATTTTTTGCATGTCCCTAAAATATAACTATTAATACTTAAGAAGACAGCTTTTGTTTAATTTTCATTGCATCAGATGTATGCGCCAGAAAAGAAATAAAATTTAGAAAAAGCAAAATAATGACAATCGGGACACATCGCTAGAAGATTCATTTCTGTTTAAGGGTAGTTGCGAACATTCCATACACCTATGCTTTCTATGCACCTACAAAATACTTAAGTCTGAATCACCCTTCATCTTTTTCACTCTGGGACGGAAGAAAATTCCTGAAAGGGCAAAACTGTACTGACTTGTGGTTTTAGCCCTCTCAAACCCCTACCTTTTCTGGATAGCCTTGGAACTTGTTTTCGACGAACCTTGCAGGGAGATCTGTCCGATCATTCGGCTTTTGTTATTTGTATAATGTGGCGTTTTGAGAACAGACTGTGGAATGCAACAGCAGCTTAACACTAACAGAAGCTGTTTCGTTAAACGACTTCAGTGAATACGCTTTCTTTGCATCACTTTTAAGAGTACGTTTTTGAAAAAAGCCTCATAATCCACCCTTGTGTGTTTAAATTTAAAAAAACCGGATTTTTAACTTTGGAATTTTAAAATTTTGATCATTGTCGCACCTGTAGAGCACATCTAATTTCGTTTCATGAACAACATCGCCATGCATTTTTGGATGTAAAATAATTTAACCGAGGAACCTTTCCACACTATAATATATACTTTTTTTGTGAACAGTGAAGAAATCTTGGAATGATCAAACCCACACGTGAAGCTCAGCTATGAGTGTAGGACGGCCCGAGGTTTGTTCACGAATCCGTCACCGTTGTGGGTCCGCCGGTAACAGAAAACCCGGTCAGACGCCGAAGATCGTTTTCATGTGTACCTTGTAATTTGTATTCCATGTGAACGTGTAATTATCTATACACACATACACCAGTGTTCTTATTCTTCAACCCCATTGCATGTAATTGTTTCTTGAAGTTAAACTGGACATGAAGCAGAGTAGAAACCGTGCTTTAAATTGCA
The DNA here is from genome assembly GCF_054643075.1 of Acanthaster planci. Lineage (NCBI taxonomy): Eukaryota > Metazoa > Echinodermata > Asteroidea > Valvatida > Acanthasteridae > Acanthaster > Acanthaster planci. The sequence continues at coordinate 6,628,466 of NC_141790.1, forward strand.
ACATTTGTCTTGAGATTAGAAGCAAAGCAAAGCTGAGTCAAGAAAGAAAACAAATTGTAAAATTTTGCTGTGATGTGGAATTCAGTACAAAAAAAATATTATGCATGCTAGTCAAATATTTGCGTGTCGATTTTTCAGCGATTCAAATCACATAGGTATGCGTAAATGTTTTTTTTCAAGATCCGACTTTGTCTCATGACGAGTGGCCAATTAAAGACTGAACTTGCTCAGCATGATAGATGTTAATTCGACCGGAGACCAAAAACATTTTTGTAGAAGTGCATGGTAATTTATTAAAAGACAGATCTCCATCAAGTCACTCGTAATGTCGACAGTTTGGAATCAGAAAACGCGCCAACGCCATTGAAATTCAGTAAATGGGCTCTTCAGCTATCAATCAGTCCTTTCATTTCCTTCATAATAGCCCGACGCATCACGTTTTTGTTTAGCTCTTTTTTCGTGCCATACCATGCCCCCGTGTCAGTGGCATTCAAAACTTCTGCATCTCGAAAGAGAAACATTTAATTGATTTGTGTGGCCCTTCTTGGAGGTCAAACATGGTGTTTCAACGAGGTCAAACGAGTGTTAAAGCTAGGTAAATGCATGTATAATTGTCCTGAAATCAGAAGTGTGGTGCTATTTTCATGCTTTTTTTCGACACGCTCACGCTTGTGGCATTTCCAGCGTTCTTTCCTCGACTGTCCTTTCCTTCCTTACAATCGATGGCGAGCTGGGTATTTTGGTAGCGTGTTTAGCTTCCGCCCTATTGACAACGCAGCCAGTTCTCTTCGCAAATCCGGCAGGGATTTCCATTGTTGGTTCTGCAAACTTCAATAGCTAGCCCATTCATGGTATCACAATGGCCACACCTAACTATTCACGCCGGTCTATTCACAGCGGTTTAGTCTTGTTTACTCCCGCCAAGGCCGGCCCATTCACCGCTGAATACATCCTTCAGGCAATCATTATCATGCATATTACCAAGCATTAACCCTCTTTTGTCCGCATGCCTTAAACCCCTTTCGGATAAAAATTGCATCTTGCAATCTGCTTTTCATCTATTTATTTATGTCATAAGTGCCTTTTCAATCCCTATGTGGTTTTTCTTCGACTGTGATGTGCACCTTCGTTGTTATTTTTTTCTTATATGATCAATCATGGTTCACGGGATAGCAAGACCCTTGCTGTACCCCTATAAATGTTGGATACAGATGACTTGACCATTCACAGATCTGCACAACTGCTGGCCCCTTTTTGTTATGAAAGAATAGTCGCTGAACACAAAGGGCAGCATGGAACAGGAAAACAAGTTTTTAAGCTTTTCCTTTCTCTTGAACCAAAACTATGGCATGCAGTTTAAGCCTGATGTGTTTAGAGGAAAAAAGCAATCCTTTTCTACGTGGGACAATCCAATAGAACTGGACAGTGTAACTTTATGTACTTATTCAACAGGCTCTTCTTTCCCACGATAGTGTAAAACTTGTAAAAAAAATACAGGGTCTGGCATTTCTACTCAGCAAAATGTTTCTGACACTCAACAATTCTACCCTCAGGAACATATTTAGTTAAATTTCAATTCTGAATACAGGTTGCTGCTGGGGTATAAAAAACAACTTTCCCCTCAGCACCATATTGAAGAAAACCATTTTGATAACACTTGGGGAACAGCGCGTGTAACGCGCATCTCATAATGATTCTCTCTTTACAAACATGGTGGTCACAGCAAATGCAAGATAACTTGCCTTAGCAATATTGAGACATACTGCTACAAGTATTAGGAAAATCAAGCACAAATAATACATTCAATATCAGAGTTTTAGCTCGTCAAATTGATGTTTTATACAAGCTACATGTACATCTTTTCAGTACAGAAACAGACCCTACTCATTTTTAATTGCTGTTTGGAAATATTTGAATGGAGAAGTTTGAATCTTAATATGCTAAAATAATTGAATTGTTTTTCTCAAATATTAGACGCCTAATAACTGCAACTTCACGACAGATCCCAACAAATATTAACGACGGATACATCAAATACAAACAGTAAATTACAAACAGTAACGTTGTCCTCTTATGTTGATTTTTTTATAATCCTCTTCATTCTCCCTGCAATTATCAAACACAAATGACTTAACGAGTGAAGAATCACGGGACGATACCAATGGATAAAATAGCTCAATATAAACGTTGTTTGAAAAGTTGGATTAAACAGTACTCTGGAAAAGAGAAACATGGTAGTTTCGCCATGAAGTATCTCTTACAGAAAAAAAAATTCATGCTGATGACAATTGCTTTTAAATGTCAGGGCTCAAGTTTTACACCTCGGTGTATCAATGAAGTTTATGTCATCAGTACAAATATATACAAAAGAAGCGAGAAATCCAAAGAAATTTATTTCCAAAAACCAGGGATGCCTGTGAGTGTCAGTGCAGAGCAATGAGATCACGACTCAAGAGGATGAAACGCTGTTGGCTGTTTAGACATTTCATTAACTAAAACATCTTGGCAGTGAATGTCGGGTGTAGAAAACCAAGCTAGGCAAAACTGAAATAAATGGGTTTTGATAGGTACTGGTACCGTTTTGCTTCAAAATGGTTTGAAGACGTCAGAAGTACAGCAAAATAATCACATCAATGAAGTGAGTGGAAGATATCTTCTCTTCTTTGTTGAACATATTAATTAAAATAAATGAATTCAACATTTCAATGAATACTTCTTCCTGTATTGGTAAGATATGACCATGTAACTGTTGATAGATCGATTTAAAAAGTGCATTTTTTTTAAGTAAAAGTGAAAAACCCAAAGCTTGATTAATAACAAAACAAATTCTCACTGCATCGAGTAACTTTATATTTAAAAAGTACACATCAAGAGCAGTACCTACTTCCATACTGTTATTTTAACAATGCAGTTTTTTTGCGACACTAGGTCTATGTAAAAACCTTTATGGTTCACTTTTGAAATACGTATCTTTTCCAAAGATGCCCAGAATACCATACAGTTTGACTTCACTGGCGGTGAATTAAGTTAAATCCCATTTTCAAATAGCTACGGTGGTTAGTTTACATTACCAATATAATTTCGTTTCATCAATGATGTGTTGATCAGAGTCAAACTCTCTTATCACTTATATTTGAGCATTCTTTACTTTGAAAATGGTGTTATGTATGGCACCACATACAGTGATGCACCAATGTCCTATGATAATCCTATTTCTGATCTTGGTTCTGAAAATGCACAAGTTTAATATTTTTCTGAACTCAGATGTATGCAATATATTTCAGTGCTTAAATTCTTATTTCAGAGTGTGTACTTTTTCGAAAATCTGCAGTGAAGATTAAATAAGAAATATACTGCATACACAACAGTTCTGAAACATCAATTTTAGCGTAGTTTTTCCTGAATGCTAAGGATTTACATAATGTACACAGAATAATTGCTTTCTTATGGGCAATATCGTCAACACTGGTACCTTAAATAGTTTAGTACTTCTGTTCCACACTGGTAAGTTAAAACTTGATTCATCACAACAATTATGTCAAAATTGATTGCAATAACGTTGAAAGAGCTCATAAAAAAGCTCTTTGGTTAAAATAGGTGTTCAAATACTTCTGCTGAAAATCACAAACATAATATGATAAGAATAGAACATTTCGGAGATACATGGTATAGATCAAATTATTTACAAACATCTTTTTAGTCTCTAGTTCGTCAACTTGGTTCACCGATGCACGAAACAAATTCAAAATAGTTTTCTAACAGAGTTTAACATTACGTAGTCAGGTAGTACATCATTTAAGTACAGTGTTATCACTAGCTCGCAATGCCAGTTCGTCGATTATTCTTTTTTACTGCCCACAGTCAGTAAGCGTCGAAAAGTTATTCAATGTACAAAACTAAAAAGGTTCGACTAAACCGCGCCTTATATTGCAGCAGTGTGTCTCGTAGGTACGGGCACGGTGGGCCGAATTGCAGGGTGAGCAGGCCCGTATGGTTCCATGTCAGGTTTGACGAGAATGTAGGCGACTGGTCGTTGAATATCAGGACTACCGGGCCATCCGTACGGCATCATGTACTGCGACTGACTATGTACACCGTGTGCGTGTGGCGGGATCGGGCTGGAGGCACCAGGGGGGAGCTTCCCGAATGCACTACTCGGCAGCGTAGGTGGGTACATGTAGGGCGACAGATGCGACGGGTACAGTGCACCGGCCGCCGCTGCCATCTCGGCCGCTCGCATGGACGGAGATGAATCAAGCTTGACACCGTTATGGTGGTCGAGGATCTGGTAGGGATGGGTCGACAAACTGGACGGCAGGTACGACCGCATTTTTTCTGCCGAGATGTGATCGCTGACGGATGTGGTAACAGGTCCGTATGAACTTGTACTTGGCACGCAGGGGATTGGGAATGCATACCGGTCTTTCTTCATCATGTTTTTCGGCTTTCTTCGAGGCCGGTACTTGTAGTCGGGGTGCTCCTTCATATGAAGAGCTCTCAGACGCTTAGCCTCGTCAATGAATGGTCGTTTTTCCTCCTCTGAAAGTAACTTCCAGTCTCCGCCAAGTCGTTTACTGATTTCGGAGTTGTGCATCTTGGGATTCTCCTGAGCCATCTTACGGCGCTGGCCTCGGGACCACACCATGAAGGCGTTCATGGGCCGCTTGACATGCTCGTTGGCTTTGGCTAAACCATCCATGGCCACCCGCAGAAACAGTTAATGTGGATGACGATTGAAGAATAGAACTGAATGTGATCACTTACAATTTCGTTTTTAATGAAAGAAGTTACTTTCAAAGACTCTCTATTAAACTGAATATTTCGGAGCTTGCTTCCCCCGCGTCCAACTCCTCTGGTGTCTTTCACAAATGCTGCGGTTAAATCCGTCATGCAACCACTAGACATGCTGTAGAGCTATTACCATATCAGCGACGTACACACTATTCCCGTTGACACGACTGAGCGGTAAAGTTCAAAAGAACCAAGAGCTTTTTTACGTGACACTGGTGACAAGGTTGGTAGTTACTGCAGAATGTATGAATTAATCATATCCTTTGACCAATCGCTTTCTCTGTTAAAGAGAAGCTATCCCAATCGTTTATTCCAATGTCTCTGATTGGGTGATGCAGGATATGTTTGTAATTTTTGCATAAATGTATAAATTTTTCTTTGACTCCGCCCACCTGTTGAAATACTTTATTTCTATTGGTCAATCTATCTACACTTCTAATGATGGCGGAGGAGCGGGTCGCAAGCGGCGCGGATGCCGAGGCAAGTCGTAGTTGACTCCACTTTTCAAAATTATTTCCGAAAGGTTAGCTATCTGTTGTTAATAGAAGTGTCATTAGAGTTTTTACATGGCATATTGTCCATTTATATCTCCGATGTTCACTGCGGTAAAATAGGAACCTGACTTTTTTGGTCTTAAATTATGTTTTCATGTTCACATCGATGACAGACATGTAGGCCTACATGTACAGTATACACTGTACATGTACATGTACAGTGTATGTACATGTACATGTATGTACATGTACTGTACGTGTACAGTGATGCCTATTCGAGTTTTGCCTTGACCAGTTGCGGTATAGCCCCAACTTGTCCGTTTGCTTGTTTAACAGTTGAAAGAGTGATTTTGTACAATAGTATATCAATAAAAACAGTCAAATTTCCCATGTGTGTCTGTGTACTGGGGGAAATCAAGTTGAAAGAATTTTTGACTGTTCTTGACGGGCACAGCAAAAGGAGGGTTAAGGCATCGATTCGATTAAGGCTATTAAATAGGGCCTACCTAGCCTAGGCCTGTGTTTTTTTTTACCCCAGAATCAACTCCATTGTCATGATAATGTTAGGGTGGGAAACATGGAGAACTATGGTCATGATAGTTGGGAATAGGACCTTGAGCATTCTGTGTATGTCCCGATGGGGAGGATATTTAGGCCTAGTATACTGTGTTACATGTTAGTAATCAACTTACAAGTTACAAGGGCCTAGTGCTGGCGTGACTTCGTCCTGTTGAAAACATTGCATCCTGAGGCTACCCCCCCCCCCGAACCGTAGGGTCTGTCATCTGCCGCGCTCCTAGTAACAACGATGGACCCTACCCCCAGAACAGTTCTGCTGGGGGAGCAGAGCGTGTGTCGGACCCCACAGTTCTGGGGGTAATTTAATATTGATGTGAGCTCAACATGGATACATATCACATGTTTAAACTGTGTGTTTTACAAGTATTTTTTAGTATTCCCTATAATGAATATTTTTTACCTTGTCAGGCCTCTTCAGGGTTGCCCCCTTTTTTCGTCTGAGTCCTAGGTCTCAACCTGCCTCTTCTTTTTTTTGTTCCTTTTCCCGTTGGTACAATATTTTTGTCATTTGCTTTGGAATTTGTCCATAGTCGATGTCTTTTGCTGTTTGCCTCTGCCTTTTAATTTTGATTGATGTCAATCTTTCCATCCATGTCTTATTGTGTCCCAGATGTGAATTACAGCGTTTCAAACACTCCCTGTAATACATACAACCCCGCAGTCATTAGATGGGGGACTCTACTTAACTGGTAGAAATATGGAGCAAGAGAGGTTTATGTAAATATTGAGAAAAGAAATTAATCTAAGACTGAAAACATTTCCATGTTTTTTACTTTTTATGTGCTCAGGAGTCAGGACCAAGGGTGAGATTGATAGTGTGAAAGTTTACTGAGCATGGTTGAGTTTTCTGTGGGACGTGCATCAGAGGGTAGAGAAATTTGATGTCCAAGGAATTGCAACAATCCAGCTGTAAATACATCATAAATAATACTGTACCAAATGTAAAAATCAAATAAAAACATCAGCTAGTTTACCTGAATTTTTATGACATGAAAATCCACACAAGGTTTTATTCCTTTTGTTTCTAATGTATTGGATAAGTAATACTAGAATACTTTCAGTGTGCATCAATAATTAACTACAAATGTCGCAGTACATGGAGTTACATGTACAGAAATGCAAGCACGGTGATATTATTTTTCTGGTGCCGGAAGTAGGAAATGCATGCTTGCGCTTCCACAGAAATGTATCTGTTTGACCAATGCAATCAGGCTCTGGCCTCCAGCTTTTTTAACTAGCCCGCCAGGTAAGTTAACCTGTTTGTTACTTTTCCACAGGAATGTTCACTAGCCCACTGGACGCTTTTAGCAAAGCTAATTTCAACTAGCTTTTTTCTTACATGTACTTCATTATTTCAATCATTACTGTGGAGTCTTGCTGTCAGTTTCAAAATGTAATGAAGTGGAGGATTAAAACATTTTACAATTACTAACACCTGCAGTTACTGTAACTCTTTGTTTTACTCATCCTTACAATATGACAAATGACAGTTTCAGAGAGGTTTTTTTACTGGCCCACAGGGCAAGTTCAATGATCCATTTGACTAGCCTGTAGCAGTGTTTACTAAGGATGGGAATTTACATTTTATTTGAAAAGCATTTAGAATCTTTCTTTAACGCTTGGCTACATGTAAAGTCACGTTCCCGTTGGACTTTTTTTGGTTAACTTACTGCGACTTTCCTGTAGAATTATAAAATTAAATCCAATGGGAACACACAGTAAACTACCATCCCTGTCAACCCTTACTACGATCGCGATGTAAAACTAATGGGTTGAAAAGGGTCGTGGAAGATTTCTGCGCAGCCAGAGTAAGTTAGCAGGGGCTTAATGAAGTCCAATGGGAACTGTTCCCATACAATATAGATTGACCTCGACCACGTTAAACCTATGAACCAGACAGACTACTGCCTACACAGAGATCGATAGTGGGCATGTGGTTGTGTGGTTCCCAGTCTCCAGTTCCATGCGTACAGTACAGCAGCATGCAGTGCTCACACAGTGAAGCGTGCCTGGATAAAGCTATACACACATTATGTATGGAGCTTTTCTGTACAAGTTAATCTTATTTGTGGCAGATTTAGCCGAATTCGTCTGATTTTGTCATTTATTTGGTAAGATTTTACTGATTTTGTCATGGTTTGTACAGCGCATGCAGTGTAATCAGCTGGTCTTATTAGGCCAAACACAGCAAATAAATATTCCATTACGGTTAAAAAAAAGTCCACCTGGGAATGCGTGGCAGGTTGACACGAAGGAACATCATGGTAAGTTTCTGTGTGCCTATGGAAAAAAAAGGCTGCCGCCGTCTACCTTAGTGCATAATTACATATACATGTAGTTCAACAATGCACATGGTCCAACCGGTGTAAAAATGTAGATTGATGTTTGGGCATTTAAAACAAGCAACAACACAATGTAAATAGACACATTTCTAGTGATGAATTCATGGTATACCTCTGATGTGACCAAGCAGTGAAGTGTTCCAAAAATCAGGTTTCATGTACGTTTTACAGACATCGTTTACAATAAAAATGAATGTCAAATTGCGTCAATCAAAATCCAAACCTCTAAAAGGGGTGCTTCTGTTTAAACGTTTGGGAAAATCTGTTAATGGATTTGGTACTTTTTCGTTTAAATGTGTAAACGTCCCACCCTTAGTGCTTACTTACTATGTCAGTCTGTTGCTGAGGTCAAGACCTGTGCAATGTAACAAAACATGTTTTAAAAGTGGAACCTGTGAATTTAAATCACTAAAATAATATACAGATGCTTTACACATGCTCAGCCTCTGTGCTCATTCAGAATATTGTCAGTTTTATGATATTGTGTTAATTGGCCTGTAGCATGCATGATGATCAAAGCATGTGATGAAAAATTAGGCCGGAAATCAACGTGCATGTACTGTACATTCAAGGATTTATTGAGGCAAGTTATTTAGCATTTTGTTTTTTTATTGCTTCTAGTAATAATAGGAATGTTGCAATGAAGAGCTCGGTATTTGTTCAGCATGCTACAGCCTCTTGGAGAAAGGTGGTTTGAACTGGTCTAAAAGTTGTCTGCTAATCAGCTTGATGAGGCCACTCTGACTTTGAAAACTGAGATGAGAAAGTGGGTGCAAATCCCTAGGATGAACTTGCTGTTAAAAGTGAGATACATTGTACATTCAAACAAGCTGTGCACAGAACAAGTTGGGAAAACATTTGGTTACACTTGGGAATGAATAACAAATCAAAAGTCCCTTGGGGGCCAGACAACCCGGGTGAGTTCACCCTGGGAATGGATGCTCTTGTGTGAAAATGCCTTATGAGAAATGAGCTTAAAGAAAAGACAGAAAATGTTCAGGTTGGGATGGGTATTGCGCTGGGAGATTGGATGGGGAATTTGAGCAAGCTGGTAGGGAGTGGTGTTCTATTTATTGAATGTTAAAATTGTATTCTAAGACTACTTTGCAATAACCTTGGAAAACCTCGGTTTCAGTAAATGAAAAAAAAACCTTGGGCATGGGACAAATCTTGTTATAAATACATATCTTGTTCTGGGGTGTGTCTTCATTTAGTCCATTTGATCTGCGCATAAATTAGAACATACTTCCCGTAAAATAAATCTCCCCTCACGTTATAGTTAGCTACTTAAGTGTAACTTGTACTTGTAGTAGTTATTTTTAATGTAGGGATTAACAGTGGCAGAGTTACCCAGTAGAGGAGCTTTTGGAGCAAACTACATGTATGCCACCTCTTGCCCTTTTGTCCATCCACCATATCCCACCATAAAACCCATGCTGAGCATGACGGTCACTTTGATCACAGTGCATCACTGTCAAGTTTGCGGCAAAACCTGTTGTACATGTAGCTGGATTTTGAAAGTCTGTACACTGTAACTTAAGTTTCATTATTGAATCTCAAGATTTGGTTGTAACAACCTGTGCCGTGTTGTGCCACCAAGACATTTAGGGACGGGAAAACTACACAGAATTGCACTTTGAGCAGTAGGCCAGCAGGTATAAGTTTGAATGGAGGTGGTTAGGACTATTGGGGTTGTGTTTTGTTTTTGGGGTTGTGTTTTCTTAAGCCTGTTTTGATCATGTAAGCTTTTCTTTTTCGTATTTGTCGGATTGTAGTCACTACCTTTTGTAAATTCCATTCACATATCGGTACACGAAGGGCAGCCCATTTCTAGTGCTGCAAGTAGTTGCCAAGGTTCAGTTTGGGTTCGGTTCGAATACGGTTCAGAAATTTTTTGCCGAACTGCAGTTCGTTTCGGGTTCGGATACGTACACACATGTACATATATGTACAATGCACATTGAGACATTGAAGAGCATGCCAAGAAGATCTTGGCCCAAGATCGTGCCTTATAGTACTTCTCTGTGTAAAATACATGTACGTTAATATAAGCAATGAATCTTTTCTTTATCCCCATCCACGAGCAACTTTGATGTGAACATAATTTTTTTCTAAACTACTTCCCCAAAGTTTGTTTAGGAGTTAAAATTCCATAGAAAGTTACCATTGGAGGTGTGACAGTTCCAACCATGTTTTATTGACCAAAAGTGCCTTGTGTTTGAACCATGCTTGACTTAACAAAATGATCGGAGGATATGCGATAATAGAAAAACAGCATGCTCAAATCTGACCTTCCTCCTTTACAGGATACAAGACCAATTTAGATTTCAAGCGATTTGTGTTTTGGTTATTTTTCACGAAACAGATTTAACTGCCAAACCATGGCTTTCAATGTATTTGAAGAAGAACCTTGGTATCACGTCAGCATTCTTTCCCAGGATGGCGCCCACATGGCCCAAGGGGCAATTTTCCATCAGTATTTTTCGAACGGATAACGACATTTTGTTATTCGAGATTTGCGAACAACTTAGAGATCCGGCAAAGTTCCATTACAAGGCATTCACACTACGACTTTGATCAAACATGATCAACGAAAGGCAATTTGGGCCACCATGCGAACCACATCTTGTAACGCACTAGAGCGCTGCCCCGGCCTGGCAAAATCCTTCCGGAGTTGCGTTTGATCGAGCACAAGTCTGACTGTGATCAGCATCCAATCAAAATTCATTTTGCCTGGCCATAAATGACATCATTGGTCTTATATGGAACGTGAGGGTGTGGCTATTGGAGATTGGCAAACATATTGCTAAATCTGATACATAAGCACAATTGGATGTAGTGAAAATTTAGAATTGTTGTACAGCAGAAATGCCGTATGTTGTATGTTCTCAGTTGATTATTAGTGAATTCTCACCACATACTTTTTACGTCCATCGTGTGATGCGGGGGCCATTGTAAGTTTGCTGTACATACACATGTACATGTGCAGTACCTTTATGGTACGTGTGTACATGCACATGCATGTCCTGAGTGAGTGCCGGTACAGCACAACTCGTTATCCATTATTTGTTGTGTTTGCTTTTTTATCACGTTTTCTTACGTGTGTTCTGTGCCCCATCAATGCAGTTCGGTTCGAAAGTACCATGTTCAACAATTTTTGGTGAGGTTCCACTGTAGCACTCCCCATTTCAAATAATGATGCAAAAAGGAGATTCTATTGTTTTTTCTTGAAGGTGGATGTTTAGAACTTCAACACCCAAAAAGGCTGTATTGATTTTTTTGAAAGTTTCATTCATGCTTTCTTGTTGTTTCGCACACTTTCCAATTTTATGTATGTTTGTTTGATTAAATTATTTAATCTTTTCCTGTATTCTTGAAATCCAAGGGTGGAATATTGTGAGTGGATGTAGCACTATGTGAACACAGTGCTTTGATCATGCCTGCATTAAATGTATCTTAAGATCTAGGTTAATAAACCTTAGTAGCCCTGCAACTTCCCCTACAGTGTAGTTTTGGCTTTCCATTGCAACATCAATGCCATGCCAGATGGCACATTCTAAAGCCTAATTTATGAAATGTTGGGGCTCTCCAGGATCTGCCACTGGACATGTCCTACAGGTACATGTACCTCCACATTAATTTCAAACTTGTATTTTATTACCAAGTTGCATTCCTATCTAACAAAAAGTCTTTTTTACAAGTTAGTCAACTCTTGAATTTTTGATTTTTTCCCCTGCCTGACATGTATTATAACACTGTATATTCAGTGTTTGCCCCTGAAGGCTTGTGATAAAATCCACAAGCATACTTGGGTGGGACTCGAATGCACAACCTCCTGCTTACCAGTGCAGACATCTCAACCATTCGACCACCGAGTACGCTAGTGGCTTTTTTCACAAGCCTTGGGGGCAAACACTGAATATACAGTGTTATAATACAGTCGGGCAGGGCAAAAAAAAAATAAAAAATTAAAATTCATTAACATCTCCCCAGTGCAAATCCATCCTTGAAATACTCTTGTTATAATAAAGTTACAGGGACCAGACAAGTTACTTTGTTAGATAAACCAAGACTTTGTTGTAGATTTGTAAATTGAGTGAACAAACAAAGAAAACACATGAATTCATGAAATTGGAATTCTCAAAATAAGCCCTTTATATCAGCATTTTTATAATGAGAGTCAACTGTACTGGTACACGCAGTAGCATACTGCACAAAACAGTAGGCTGGCAGGCTTATGCTGAGCTCATAATGGGATGGCAGTCGGAATGACACTGCTTTATGGATGGAGTCCTGGATGAAATCTCTCACTTTCTGCCCCTTTTAAAGACAGTCTTCCTCTTGCATGAATTGGAAAGAAAAGGGAATCCTTTTGCCAGTGGCAGGATTAAAAGATTTTATCCACTGTTGACTGTTAACTCAAAGCGTAGTGCAATTGAGCAATTGCTCAGATCCCTCTGGTGCATAGTATCTCTGTAAATATCAACAGATTTGGTGCAAAAAATGTTGGGATTTGAATTGATAAGGGAAGTGATTGAGTATTAAATCGTGCTTTTGAGCATCTCCAAAGTTCAACTGGTATAGAGAACCCCAGTGCATATGTCATACACACAGTTATGTGTGTAAAAGGCATTAGTGCAAGAACCAGTGTGTGAACAGTGCGCATGTGTACTTCGTTTACACAACACTTTCTGGTTCATATGATGTCATGCTTCGGCACTGTAAACTGGCAGAACTTCAAGAACTTCACATCTTCCAGTCTAAATAAAAAGAGAAGACTACTCAGTTTGCATAAGTGATATCTGAATAATGAGAGATTTGGCCAAAAATTCTAAGCAAATGGATCAGTCCTGAATGTTACCACTACCTACCTTAAAATTACTGGGCGGGGTAGGGTGGGGCTAGGAAAAAAGACTGGACCTGTAGTGCAAAAACGGTACTCACTCAACAGTTGGCAAGGTCTCTTAAATTTTAACGATGCAAAGACAAGGTCCTTACTGTTTCACCTGCCAAAGTTGAGGTCTTAAACTTGAAAACAGCGTACCAGATATTTCTGTTGACACCATCAGTTGGTGTAATACTAAATGGTTTTGAACATTTTTTTCATACACTTGACTACATGTATTTCTGGGATTACATTTGTCTCTGTAGATCTTATTTGTATTTACATTGTATTTTGAGAGCCTCTCATATCCTACAGTGTTGCAGGTCCAAATTTGTGAACTTGTCGGAGATAAGTCCTGTGAACATTAAGGCCAAGTTTTGTAAAAGGTCTCATCAGTGACTAATGCTAAATTAAAATAGGCCCAGTGAAAAGGGGAATTATTTGGAAAAACTGTAAGAAAGCAGAAGACCAGACCATTAGATTTGTATACATGTACTGGTACTGGTAAGTAAAGCTCAAGATAAGTTTCTTAGTGCTTTTGTGTATAGCACTGCCAATGGACCTACCAGTGACAGTAGTGACATCAAGTGGTGACAACATCAAGCATCTCCTTATCTATTCAGGCTTCATTTTGTGGAAATTTTGAGCAATTTTAATTGGGCGTTAAAAAATTAAATGTGTGGATGTTTTAATAGAATCCTGTGTGGCATTCCCACCTACATGTAAATATGTTGATTTTGAAATAACATATTCACCAAAAAATGGTTAATACCGATGAAGCAGATTATGTGAGCCTGTGTATGCGAGGAAATCAATCAGCTGCCTCTGTATGTGTAGATTGTGAGTACGTCAGTGCTTGACTTACATTTACAGTGTGTATTTGGGCCTTACTGATTGTTGCCAACATCTGCCCTTGTTGAACTTTTTCAATGTCATCCATTACCCTTGTTGAAAAGGTGTTCCAGTGTCACTATGAAAGAATGTGATAGATTACCAAGTTACTAATTAAGGCAATCAGTTGTTCTTGATAGATAAGAATTAATTTTCCCTAGTCACTGAATATTTGTTTTTAAGTTAATATTTCAGTTTGTGGAGATAGCATCTTTTTTTCCATGTACTATTATTATATTTTTAAATTGTTTTATCTGGAATTTGAACATACTTGCTTTATTAAAAGACTGATATACATGTATGTAGTTATGGTGTTCATGGCAAATTAAAGTCTTTTGTATTTCAATTGGAAGACTACAACATTTTCATAATTTTGTATTAATCCTATGGTTTTGCAACTCTGGTTCTGCTTACTTATGATGACAACAGGGATCATCAGAAATTGAAAAATGATTCGTGGGAACACTGGGGTCTAGACAAACTACGAAATACATCGTGATCACTGTTTTTGTGTCAAATTGTTTCTTATATCAAATCAATAACAATTCTTACTATGTAGCTGTCCGACACAAACCAGTACCTCAGCCATGTGTTAATATTCCCAAAACTCCTACTCCACTTGCCTGTTGTAAATGAAGCCACTGTTAGCTGTCGTACATAATAACATTTACACGTATAAACTTGTTTTTATTAAGTAACCTGCCCATCCATATTAATTTGTCTTCACTTACTGATTCTTGAAGTTCCTTTGTAGAATTCATAGCAATGCATACTTTAGACAAAGTGTAAAATCAATTGTGTGTGTATTAAAACTAGCACTTGGACATCAAGCATGCACCAAATAATGATATTTATATTCAGGGACATCAGTCGTCACAGAAAATCAATTTAAAACTATTAATAGCGTGAAACGAACACTTAGAATCCACTGGAATAGTAGTTGAATATGTTTACGCACAGTGTAACAGCTACTGCAATAATGCATCTTCTGTTGTAATTGCTTTTATTTCATTAGTTAGGACAGTTTTTGTGTCTGGGACAAAAAGCATGTCTTTGGCACAATGGGACAAATTGAATAGACTTGTTCACCAGCAGCAGCTGGAGTCAGACAAACACTTGTTTTACATCTCCCCCAAATGCCCCATTTGTTCATTCAATTTCATTTTCTCAATCAGGCAACCATTTGCAAAGAGACATTCCTTTATTCATTTTATGAGGGGCATGAGAGACACAAGTGCTGAGTTTGGTTCACAAAAGAGCATCCAATTGATTCATGAATGTGTTTAATGGCTTCATTTTGAAACTGGGGCAGTTGCCCATCATTGACTTTGTCTTTCTGACCTTGTTTTTAATTTCAACCCTCTGGATTCGAACAATGTACCTGTGCAGATGTTGCGTCGTATGTCTGAGGATACTCACTGATTATTTCTGGCCTAAAACTGGTGCTTTATTTATTGTCTGGAAGTAAATTTCTTTTGAATTTTAATATGAACTTGCTAGTGATTTGTTTTTGATTGTGTTAAAATTAATTGAGATTGCTGTGCACTAGAGTAAAGACTACTTGACGTGTGTCATGAAGGAAACATGATCAGTGCCTCACATGTGTGTGATGCTGCTATTTTTTCACCTGAATTATTCTCCACATTATTCCGATGATAAAAATTGGACAGAAAAGTAAAATGGTCTGTAGAAGTTGTTAGAATTGTTAATTGCCAGTATCCACAGTGTAACTAAAATGTTTGTAAAAATGGAGGTTTCCATCTATATCAGATTATTGGGCCATCAACTCATTTCCTTTGATCAAAGGATTAATCCTGACCCTTGACCTTACCACTGACTGGAGGGCCATTGCCATTTTGGACACAGCAAGGAGCTAATGCACATACCAACCTTGTTTTTATGCAGAATTCTGGATTGGGTTCCAAGCCTGCATTGTGTGCCCCTGCTGGATGGCTACAAACTCAGCATGGTACCATACCATTTCCTGCTGGGTGGGAACTAAACCATCATTGGCCCACTGCATGGATGCAAAGGGTCTGCCCATAGCAATTTCAGTAAGGAAATGACCATTTTTTGAGAGGAACCGATTGGAAGTGCTGTACATGAATTAACATGTAATGGTGCTGCCGTGAATATTATATTTTGCATCCAAGAACAAAATACTAATAAATGTACAAACCATTTGCGTATTTGTACATACAAGGATCTTTGAAAATTGTGAAATTATTTCATATTCCTACTTTGTAGGGGTTGCTCTCCACCCCTAGCCTTACCTTCTATCCCAGAAAAAAATTGAAATTATTTAACCAAGTACATGTACCTGCACCTTCCAAGTTAGAATTGTACAGTGGCTTTACTGTTAATCATTTTGAAAAGTGTAATTGATTTTTGTGGTATTTGAAAGTGCAGTGTGTTACAGATTTTATTAAGATGTACAATTGATACTCTTATAAAAAAGCCCAGGCAAGATAAGTTAAAGACATTTTCTATTGATTTTTATTCTGATCATTGATTTACATGTAGTAAACATACACGTATACATGTTCTCTGAAATCAAGGTACATTTTAGATGTACTCTGAAATCAAGGTACATTTTAGATGTACTCTGAAATCAAGGTACATTTTAGATGTACTCTGAAATCAAGGTACATTTACTTTGACATGATCAAGGTACATTTGTACGTATATGAGAGGTTTATTTTTCAAACTCTCTCTCTTTGCTGTAGTTATATGAACATTTTAGTTATTGTCCATAATTCTCATTTCTACATTGTGGACTGGCTTTAAAATTCCCTGATACCCACAGTATAATAAATTTACCTTTAAATAGCAGCATGGGCAGACTGTATTATCTTAATCATTCACATTGACGAAGGACAAAAGCCTTGCTTGTGAGTCCGCCTCCCTGCTATTCAGGTATTTCTTAGATTTACCATAAAACACGATGCTTTGTGGGCCCATTCACATCAACCTGAAAGGCCCCCATTGTGTGATTGTCACCTAATCTCTTAGCTAGTATTGTCCCATCTTCCGTAATGCTGCCGCTAATACTTTTTCACCAAGGCTTCAATATTAATAACAATTTCCGCTGTCCATTCTTTTCGGGGCAGCTTCCCCTTTAGAATTTGAAATGTCACCCCATTGGATGCACACAAACTCTGAGGCGGTCATTGTTAGGTGAATCAATGGTTGGAAGAATGAGGGACCGATTGAATGATGCATTCGCTGAATAGGAGGAAAGTACAATTCCATGGATAGTGTTGTATGAAGCCCTTCAAGGGGATAGTATCCGCCATTCACTAAACCATCCATCACCCATGGGGATAAGGGTCCACTACCAAGAAAGAAAAATGAAACATTAATCAGGAAGGCTGTCCCGCTGGCTCTTACAGGAAGTCCCTCTGAAATGAAGTGCAGGAACATGCAAAAGAGAGCCTAAATCTGGCAAGGGTATGATACTGAAACTGATATCATTGAGTTCAGAAGACGCACTTATCAAGCTGAGTCAAGATGTTGTGTCATTGGATTTGACTTTTTTTTTCCATCAAGAAACCAATGGTTAGTTTTCTTCTCTCCAAAATACTAAATGGAATTAGGGAACCCAGACCTAATTAGATCAGTGATTTTTTCCCCCTCTTGTCCCCATCCAGCAGTGAGAATTCACGAGCCTGGTCCTGGGTAAATTGCAGCACAATATGCCCCACCCAGTAGCCTCGGGGCCACTCACCACGTCATTTGTTATTTGATGCGGTGTGGCTGCGAGCCACTGATCCCATCATCCAGATTAATAGAAATTTATCAAGGAGTCGTCCGTGGCCAAGAGGCCCTGGTCCCTGAAAATTGATTTAAAGCAATTTGACGGTTGATGAAATCAGATACTAGGCTGTCTTTATCGTCCAAACGTCAATAATACACAACAAATAACGGCAGCACAATCAAATTCTGTAAGCCTTATTTGCCATCTTCCAAACCAGATTAATCTCATTTAGATAGGCAGTGAATGGTGCTCTAATGCGCTCTTTCCCATTGCTTCTACAAGGTCCCCCATGATTTTTCTCCATTTTTGTTGACATTGATTCGAAGGGTGGAGGAACAGCCCAAAACCCGGGACTTTAGATTAGTGTGAGACACTCGGATTCGTTCCCCTCTAACTTATTGAATTTGCTCATCAGATGATGTTATTGCCACTCCTTATTGGTGTGCAGACTCAAACTCCTGGGATTTCAAGCTGTCTCCTGCAACAAAAATTGGAAACAGTGCGAGGCAGACTTCACAGCACTGAGTCCTGCAAAGTGAGCCGTCACCTCCAGTAACAAGTCGGTGACACTATACAGTATTCCCAGGTGCCCTTGCCAAATAATTCACCTGTAAAGTGCTTTCCAGTATGCTGTTTGCAATATCTTGAGGGATCTGGCGGCCAGTGAAATCATTTATTGTGTAACTTTTAGTTGCTTTTTCTGAAAGAGACTTTTTTGGAGAGTTTGGGTCCGAAAGAAATTTCTGTTTTTTACTTAATTTCCCCTGTGTCCCTCCCAGATAGGTCTGATCCAGAACAATTTTCTTTTTCTTGTTATCAGTTCATTTCTACAGGCATTTTGCTCGACTCCACCCATTTCATAATCAGCACAGTCCAGTACTAGAACCTTTTAATGAATCCTTTTGGACAGAAATTTGTGTTTTTTTTCTGTGTTATTTTCTTCACCCTTCATGCTATAGTTTGTGACCTGTACATGTGCAGTACCTTACACCTCAGGACATTAAATCCATCTTCTCTAAGCAAGGAGCAGTATTTTTGTCATACCTGAAGAACCTTTCGTGTGTTCAGTAAACTTGTATAATTCCATAGGCATGCACACTATGTGTGTATGTTCGCATAGGCCTTCCCCCGTCAATTTCATTTGTAAGGAAAGTGTGGAGTGAGCTATGGCGATGTCAATTTGTTCCTATAACATTTATGTAGTAATGTGTGCAGTCCCCCATTGTGTGCTTTTGCATGTGCAAGTAACAGGTGCAAATTTACACCGAAGGACCCTGATTACTCACACATTGAGATCAGAAACGTGGTAAGAAATAGGATTGGAAACAACTTGGATTAAAAGTGAATATGGGACCCGTGTTACTTAGAGTGTGTGATATTTGAATCAGTGTATGTCTGAACTAGAACTTCATTGGCTTCGAGTAGGTCAGGGGGATATTTTGTGTGAAAAAAGTTTACTTCCAAGTGCAGTAATTGAATTTCCAATCATTAAACTGATGTACTGTACAACAATTATTTTCATACTGTTGCATCTTCATTACCAGTTTTTAAAGACCACTTTCATTTAATTCATGGGTCTTAAACCACTTTCTGACCCTTGTTAACAAGAAGCAATACTGCAGAACTTTATTTTCTATGCTTGTGCTGGAAGCACATCTGCAGTGTCAATTACATTTCAGAAGTTGATGACGTTGTATGTGCATCCTATTCCCATACTTGGTATGACATGGATAAATACTTAAATGTCGAGGCCTTTCTTGTCCAATGATGATGAGCTGAAAGAGAAACTTCTTTGTACTTGCACTTGGCATATTGTGGGACCCTTTCTGCAACTTGCCTTCCTAGTTTCACCTGCCCTCCATGGCATAGTGCAACCACATGGTCTTCCAATAGGACCCTATTGAGTAAGCTGATCGCAAGGACAGACAAATCAACCAATCAGCCAACTTCCTTTGGCGTTATTTATTTTTTCAAGTTGTCACTGACACTTTGCCCCCTGTCCTTTTCTTCGCTTGGCTTCTGGAAAACTTTGCGATATTTCCAGGAGGGTACGTGTCTGTGGGGTAACGTCAGCGTGACGGGTTTTGTTGTTTGGAGGCCATTGGTTCCTTCAGCATCTGTGGAACCGCTTCGTTGGGGTTTGCAATGGCTCTGCTTAATTGGATGTTGAACGCCGGCCGCTTGGATCATAATCATCAAAAAAGGTTGAGGGAATGAGTACATAAAAAGGTACTTGTATGGCTGCCAACTCGTTAACCAAGTCTTCGGGGACACATCGTCCACAAGCCATCTGCGTATTTTGTCAATATGGCAAGTCCTTTTTGGCTTTGTTTACTTGACAAGTTAAGGCTAGATTTAATTAATTTAGTTTATGGTTAAACCTGTTTGGTTGATGCAGCATTTGCTTGTACCAAGTTGAGAAAGAACCAGTTAAGTATAAAACCAAACTTACCTGTGTTTGAATAATAGTGGTGTGGGAGAAGATTTTTGGTTTCAAGTGCATGGTGCTGGTAAGTTTGGTATTGCTGCTCATCTCCATCTGCATTTGTTAAGGGGGATGAATCACATGAACGAGGCTGCTCTGCCGTAAGAAAATGTTGAAAGAAATATCAATTGGTTATGCTGAACAAACTTTGAGGATACTATCATGTATATGAATTTCTTGTGTTTTGGTATTTTTGGTTTTGGTATTTGTTTTGGCCAAGGTCACAGGATATGTGCACCAGACATGCCAAATAATGATCTTCATGTTGCATTTAAACCATAAGTGTTTCTGAAGAAAGAGTTTCAAAAGATGAATAATGGGTACGTGTACATGTACATATCACAAGAAGATTCTTTATGAAAAGAACAGATTCTGTAATTCTGCTGAAATGAAGGGAAATGGAACTACCCTGCCTGACAGTAAACTTGCACTTTTGTGGGGCTTTATCTCATTTTCACGGTGACATTGGAATCGGTCATTTTGTAATGGAATGGACTCATACATGTACAGTGTAAGTTGGGGACACATTTTGAGTGCAGTTGCATACATGTACATGTACTGGTAGGGAAGGGGCACATTTCTCAAGGACATGAATTGTTGGAGTAGATCAAGTGAATGTAATCCCTCTAATACTAAGCCAGTCAACCTTTGGAGAGGAACTTGCAGCTGATTCCCATTGTTAGTCATAGTCATGTACCTGTACACATCACAAAGCTTACCTTATACTTGCCCCCTTTGTTTCCATGAAGTGTCCATAAAGATGGTGTTGACATTTCCTTTTTATAATGGTACTTTTACAAATCACCCTTGACAAGAGACTGCATTCACACAGGTTCTGTGTAGACACTGGTTCCATTGAAGCAGCATCCTAAAAACCCATAATACTTGATAAGAATGTTGACCTGTTTACTCATCCAGTCCTCTGAAGACAAAAGAGTGGGAAGTGCTGGTGAATGCCAACTTGGTTATGGTGCACAGTCAATATTGGCAAGACCCTTCTTCACATATTAACCAGTGTTTGCTTTGTTTTCTTTAGAGTGAATGCATGGGGTTATCTGTGGTGTGGAATGAAAGACCTTCAGGAGAATCTGGGTAAAAGGAGATAATGTTTAACATACTTGTAACTGTTTGGTGAAAATAACCACATTTACGAATAATGATTTTTTAATTTGTAATGTATACATGTGGACATGAATTTTAGATCTTCGTCCCAGAAGTCCTCTGTGTTACATTCATATAATTTGGTAAGTACGTGTGTCAAGTCTTGAAAGTCATAAGCCAGGAGTGGTAGCTTGTGATCTGGATATGCCAATTGTTTTCCAAAAAGAAAAATGGCCCATGTCTTAGGACAGAGATACATAGATCATGGAGTGCCATTTGGATTACCAAGGAAGTTTGGAAAAAAATGGAGGAATCTTCCAACTAAAAAGTTGCCAACAACTCTTACTATGGTTCCTGTACATGCAGGTCTTTAGGTGCTGTCTGTCAGTAAATTCTGCTTGGCACAGTAACATTTTTTACAGCTTTGCAGTAACTTTGTTGATGCTACATTGAGTTGTATATTGAGCCAGAAAGTCATTATGAACCTTTGTGACCCTTCAAAATGCCCCCTCTGCAAAAGCAGGGTCCATAAAGAGATTTTAGCTCCGTGTACACATGCAATTTGTATCGCAATAAAATAGGGGAAGTTGTGTGCTTCTCACTTCCAGTATCCTGAAAATATGCAGAGCACTGGAGTGGCAAACATTGTTATAGTAATAAGAAGATAATGAATGAAAGCTTGAATAGCTTGAAGGGAAAGACATGAGTAAGCTGATGTGAATCAATTTGCTCCAATTTGGAAGTTCAAGGATGTTCATGTTTCATGAGGATGAAGACCAGTGATTCATTGAGCAATATTTAATATCCACACCAATTGCCAAACAGTTTTTCTTGTTTAGTCCATGTTTCACTAAAAAGTTGTTTTGAATGAAGTTGAAATTTTCCATTGTGGTCTTGACAAGGGCAGCTTCTGATCCTTCTACACGGTTGGTCATTTCATAGAGCTAGGAACCTAGCTCTATCAGTCTAAGGTCATTTGAGTTGATTGTTTGCTAAAATTTTGCATTTTGAAGAACAGGAGGAAAATTCCCAGTATCTTACATGTATTTTTATGGAACCAAGCTCTGGGATTGTGATATCTTCAGGGTAAAATACCATGTAGTTCAATCACACTGTATTCAATGATCTAACTTCATCCATTGATCAAACCTGTATCATGCACACACTACACCAATAAGCTTTTCAGGGATTGTTGTGTTCTTTAATTTGCTACACCAGTGGTTCCACTGTGGCTTATCACACTGCTAGTACCCACACACAACAAATCATTCCTTAGTACGAAATATGTAAGGGAGCCTGGAAAACCCAGGGGTTCTTATTACTTGCCTGCCAAAAACAATTGACAGTGGTCTTTATTGATATTTAATTGCCATCAATTGCCTTTGCAACTACAGCCACCCAGAGGGAAGGAAACAATGTTATTGATATGCTCCCTTGGGAGGAAATAGTACACATAAAAGAGGTATTTGTGGGCTTGTTAAGAACAAAGGGCATGTCAACATGGGATGTTATAAATGACAAACATGTTAACTGTTGTAACACCCCAGGTGGCTTCATTTATTCCTTGTAAGGGGACAGATCCTTATAAGACTGGGCCGGATCAATTGAAGTGGACAGGGGTACCTTTCTGTGTACATGGGTAAAGTGCTGTTATTCTTGTCTGAGTATTATAGCAGTTGTTAGTGGTGTTTATGTTTTGTTGACAGCTGAAAAACCTGAATTCATACCGAAGGTCCTTCAAGTTTGTATTACTTTGTGTTTGTCGTTTGAATACACTATAAACTTTATTACATGTAGAAGGCTCCATGCTTACCACATATAGAAGGCTCCATGCTTACCACATATAGTATATGTGGTAAGCATGGAGCCTTCTACATGTAATAAAGTTTATAATTATGCCATGAACATTTTATGCATTTCCTATATAAACAGGTACATGTACATCACAGTTCAGTACCAATAGCTTCAATGGTGTTTTTAGCTGCCTAGAATTAAATACACTACCGTGCCAGTCATCTTGTCAATGGTTACAGATAGTCTCTGATTGAATTAAGAAGGTTCTTTTGCACTTACAAGTAACACACACCTTCACAGAATGAACCAGCTGACTGACAACCATTATTCCATCCGCTTGTAGTCTCTTCTCAAGTTCACATTGGTGTGTCGTATTTTGACTTTAATTTGGTAGTGTGGCCGTGGCTAACAAGGAGTCTGGCAGTGGGAAATGCTATCGCTGCAGCACTCAAAGCAGGTTAATGGCAAATGCAAAGATAGGTGATGGGAAAATTCCATGGTGTCACTTAATTTCTGTTTGGCTACTTGACAGGGGTGTGCGGGCTTTGGGGCTAAGCCACACTTCTTTTCTTGTAAGTCAGTAACATAATGCCTTTTCCTTAACAGAAAGTCAATTTCTTGAACACTTGTGATCAAGTCAGCACACGGTCGATTGGAACTTGTGTGGCCAAAGTACAGTTAAACTTTGACTGATTTAACCTACTTTCCCCTTTGAAAAGTTTATTTTGTTGCCTACATTCATGTATTCTGTCACTGGTTTTCTTTTATCTTTAACAAATCATTCTTTGGATTTCCAGAACTGCACCTTCCTCCTACAAAGAAAGAAAAGCATCTGGAATTGACTTCTCAAATCTGTCGCTCAATTCATGGAGCATTTTCACCCTTTGTTTGTACAGTGAATTAGTAGATTTGTCAGTTATGTGTCAAAGCCCCTCTTGATTTTTTATTTATCTTGGGAGATGCGTTAATAGTACAATGCTTAACCTAACCTGACAGAATATCAGACCACATGACTCGCCTGCAAAGCAGCCCTGACTGTGAGAAGCATCCATTTAATCAACTATATATAGCATACCCATTCTGAGCGCCATTATTTCAGAGCTGGGGTGTAAATTGCTGGTATGCAACAAACTGCGAATGGTTTCTGTGGTGTAAGTTGGAAGTGAAAAGGTTAGCTTATCACTTACTGTTTCGATGCATGTGTGGAGATACATGCAACCATCTGCTATTTAAGTTGACAAATAAGATAAGAATTCCTAACACTACTGAAGTCTGACCAATCATGGATGAATTGTTGCACTGTCTTGCAAGGCACGTGTCAGAAAAACTTGTTCAAAATACATGTTGTCAGTTCAGGTTGGTCATTATTGATTTGAAACCAGTGCTGTTCACTTTAACCAGATAAGGTCAACAAAAACAGGTTCTGCTTCTGATTACATGCCTCTCAAAAATAGGGTCGGTGAGTCAGAAGGGAAGGGGTCAAATGTTTTTGCCGATTTAATGGCATTAATGGGGGTGAAAACTAACCCCCCCCACCCAAAAAAAGTCTCCATAACCCTAGGGTCTGTTTATCCAAACTCTGAGTGCAAACACTTAGAACATGCTTAAATATGAATATAAATTATGTAAAAGTATTAATATGCAATTTGATTACACTTTGGGAGGAAAACAAATACGTCAACCCCGATTCTCAGTCTTCTAGCCAGTTTCCAATCAGTCCTAGTGCTGCATGCAATATGGGTGTTTCACAATGGTGCCCCTCCAAGAGTTTGCAATGCATTGGCCAATCACAAAATGTGCAAAATCTGTCAACCCAGTGTGCACTTTGAAATGGTTGACAAATTTGGCACATTGTGATTGGTCAACGTATTGCAAACTCTTGCAGGTGCACTGTTCTGAATCACTCGTATTCTTCACCAGTCCTGTCAATTCTCATTTTTACATATTTACATTTTTTACAGTTCTTAATGAGTTCTTCAGTTGTGTTTCAACCACACCATTTTCAAGTTAAAAAGTCCTGTTGCCAAGTCCCAATCATTTCTCTTGCCCCTTCTCAAGGAACGAATTTGATGTTTTGAAAAGGTTAGGCCATTCAAAGACAAAGCACCTGACTGTCACTCTGGCTTGAGCATGTTCAGTGCATGTGAGGCAGAGAGACTGCGCTTATACTATTCTAGCACTGACTTTGTATGTATATTAATATTCTTAGATGGCCTACGGCATACTTCATTTTGTGCATGTACTTTTGGCAGACTGAACTGGCACATTACATGTACATGTAAATGTAGCTGAGAGACCAGCTTCCAGCCAGTTTAAGAACCTTGAAAGGGCTCATGAAAAGTGTTGTATTAGTTATGATTGAACATTGTATGTTCGTAAATGATAGCCAGAATATGAAAGTTGTTGTTTTGATTAATAAATGGGAGAAAATTTTTTTTAATTCCGGCAAAACAGCCCCACCCCCCCGAGAGATATCTCATTAACATAAATAATTTGGATATCTGTGAGTGCATTTGAAAAGACATTGTCACCTGCCGCTAGCGCATCATCAGTGCTTGTCTTTGGTCGTGTTCAGAAAATTCAGTCCAGTTTTGGGGTGTTCTAGAGATAATGTTGACCAGATGTGTCGCCACAGGCTGCGGCAACACCCATAAAGATGGGACCAGCCCGCATAACTTTCTAACCAAACCCAAATTTAAATGAATTTGGCCATCAAAAGTCAGGCTGACCAGAACCAAGTATTCAAAATACCCTTTTCACAGAAAAGCTGTGGCACTTTGCTGAGATTGTAAACTGAACAAACTTGGGTGTCATGAATGGCATGCCAAAAGCTTTCATTACTTTAAACTTCTGAAATTTGTTTCCAATTCCCCTGCAGCTACATGTAGGTACAGTTGTATATGACATCTTGGTTGAACAATGTCATACACAGTGACGTACAGTACATACATGTACATGTACATGTATGCATCATCATATGTTGCCATTCCATTTTGTATGGAGGGAAGTAATTGTATAGACATCTCCTCACCTTCCAACCCACCAAGGCCACCATTCTCTGAAAAACAAAAACCAGCAGTGAGGACTGAACAGAAACAAAGAAAAACACACCCTGGTAATAACAATAAGCGAAACCACAATGTTCTGGCCAGGAAACAAGTTAGCAAGAAAAACCAGTGTGAAGAAAAATGAAAACAGGTGACAGAAATCAGGCAGCTTGGGAAAACTTGTTTGCCATTAGTGTGTGGAAAATATTTAGATGGTGTGGCCCTGTTTGATGTATTACAGAGTGTGGAGGCTAAGTGACTGCCAACGAAAATAGTGTGGGTGAATGACCATCAGGACATTAGGTTAAGAGGGACTTTTGTCAAGGATTTAAAATAATGTAAGACTTAAAGATGGAACTTAAGGTACATGTTGTGTAATTTTTGTTTGCCACAGGTAGACAAACATGCAGTGCCGGTACATCTTACCATCTGAATGTTTTTGACTTACTTTCAGATTTTTCATTGAGTCCTTAAGTCTCCGATTTATTAATATGATTTTTCTCATGCCCAGGGTGGATATATTTTCATGTGTTTAAGAGAGGAAGATAACATCTGGATTTCAAGTTGTCTTCTCACATGGTCAGGTCAGTTTAAACTCTAGGGGTCTTGCAATTCGTATATGGGTAATTCCAGAATTTAGGGGTCCAAAAGTACGACATTTTTATGTCCGTGTTACATCTGACCTTTGTTATTTGACATGGAAATATCACCAGAATTGATTTCAAACTATTACTATTTGTTTGGCAGGTAATTTGCATTAATTCCCCATTCTGGAAAATTAGAAAATGTGTTTTGAACTTACAGAATCAGAGGTCAGATGTGACAGGGACATGAAAAAAATGGACCCCTAATTTTTGAAATTACCCATATTTTCTTTGATAATTTCTTGATTCAGCTCTATACAAGTACGTCAGTACACCTGATACTGAACCAGCATGGCCAGACAACGTTTCAGCATGCATGTTCATTGCACCCAGGATACAAATACTTGTAATTGTTTTCAATTTAGGGAGCAATTAATTCCTTCTAAACCAGGTACCAGAATAGTCACAGTACCAACTGTCCTCGGTTTGGAATGCTGACTGCACACCAGGCTCCGTGCTGCAGAAGGACCATTTGTTCTGAACAGTTGGTTATCAGCATGAAAGTGTGAATGTATGGAAACATCAGGACAGGAAATGAAAAGGACGACAGGCCAAAGACACAGCAGTCTCCCCTTAATATATAAGCACTGTCAGTTCTTCAGGAGTGGCCAATAAGTACTCTACATGAGACCAACAGAAGCCTCTCAAAAGACAAATATTTCTCATTTCTGTGCTACGTGCTTGGAACCAAGCTTAACATGCACACATAATTGTTGGAGTATTCAATTCCAATGGCAGCTTTGCATTGAGCAAATTGTTCAGTGCAAACTCCTTATAGTATACACTTTTGTTATTTTATAAATGTTAGTGTGCATAGTTGGTTTTTAAGCTGTTCATCACCTTTTCGCCGTTTTAATCTGTTATTGCAATTTGTTCTTAGTTATGTATGTGTCTCATTTAGTTTGTGTGATTCTTGGTTTAAGTTGCTTACTTGTGAAAACTTGAAAGTCCATTGATGTTTGTTTATGAAAGAACATTTTGTTACATTGAACAAAAAATCCAGAGTCTTGACACATTGCTCTGAAGCATTTTTGTTTTCCATTTAGTTTTGAAAAAGCAACATGTTTTTGCCCTGTTCAAGATGGCTGAGTACGCCCATCATCAGAAGCTGTGAGGTTACGAGGTGTCATCCTAAGACCACTCACGGCTTGAGAGCAATCTGTCTTGTCATGAGGCATGCAGTGTTCTCTGTATGAGATCCCTTATTTTTCCCAGTTGAATTCTGTGTTGCTAGCCCTACCAGGGTTAGCACTAGATGGTGTGGTCACCAGACCACTAAGGTCAGTGCCCTATATCTCAAACCGGACATAGTGATTGGTTGGAATCTGTTTCTTGAACCTGCCAGGAAGATTGAATTTGTGCTTTTTTTCTGATACTGTATCACATATGTGGGAATTTCAGAATCAAGAAAATGAACTTGACACCCTTGCAGAACTACATGTAAAAAAAAAAAGAAACAGAGAGCTTTTTCTTCGTACCCTTAGACGCTGGATAATAACCTGTCACGGTTTTATCTCCAATTCCTAGCAACTTTCCTTTGATGCTTATTTTTACTTTTGGTTGTTTTCCTGTAAGCAAACATACTTCTTCCAGTTATCGCGTTTGAGAGTGATCTGTCCTGAGTTTGGAATCTTTGAAAAGAACAATATTCAAATTGTTTACATACAGTTACCACGTTAAATCAGGTTTTTTTTGTTCATACATTTTATTTTTAGTGTTAGAATAAATCCTTTTGTTCACCTATAACATTGTGCCAATTAAGTAGTCACTTGTTCCATAACAGTCTCAAGTAATTATGTGGGGATTCCAGACCTCCAGAGATGTAACAAGACATTTGACACAACAAGAACGCAGCACAACAGGGCAGACCAAGTTGTGACCCTAACCCAGCCAAAGTCACGTATTTCTCATTTGTACCCCAGCCGGCTCTGTTCACTACCACTTAAGCCTCCACAATCAAGCCAATTAGTGGAAGTTAAAACTGGTTGTGTGTCATAGTTTGGGGGATTGGTATCCAGTGGCCCTTGGAGGTCTCTTACAAGATTGTACTATACATGTATTTGTAGCAAGGTTCATATGTGTAAACTCCACATTTATGTCAAATACATGTTGCTGAAAATAAGTTTTCAAATTCACTGGACTAAGGTAGACCACTTTGTTTACATTTAGATTGAGCCCCCCCCCTTTTAAATGTTCATTATGTTTTCAACATATTTTTCAAATCCAGTATATATTTAATTTGAGTACCATACATGTGTTTTTCTGAATGTTGACAATTTGATACATTTGAATCAGCGTTACTTTTACTTTTGTTGCTCAAGTGTGTTTTCACAGTTACATGTACTTCAGAACTGACAAGTAAAGGACCTCTGTAGCTGCCAATGTCATGTTTGGACTCACCTTTTTTTATTTGGTATTACTTTCCATCACTGCTTATCTGAAATTGGCTTAATAATCTTAATCTGGGAGGGGGTTGTAATAGTTCTGCTGAATGGCTTTTACCTTAGAGTTGGTTCTCTAGGTTGATATTTAATTTTGTTGACTTTTTCATTCCATTGCAGTTGCAGCAATATTCCTTTTACTTCTCTTGTTCACAGTCATCCTAAACAAAATGTTTTCACAATACCTCAACTCAGGTTTATTCTTGTATATGCTTATGTATTATGGAAAAGCATTTGTGTATCTGTGTATGGTTGACTGTTAAACGAATAGGGGAGAAATATGCTTTGGGTTGAGCAGTCCTGTGACCACAGGAAGTTGTTGCCTAGTTCATCAGGCATCAGTGACCTCTGCATTCCTTTGCTCTGAGTGTCCACAGTAGTTCACCAAACCACTACTATTTTACAAAATACAACCTGGTCATCCCACTGCTTGAATACTGACACTCCAGGATGCTGCTGGTTGTCCTGAATACCCACTAGTAACAAGTCATGATTCATACTTTAATTTGTGAGTTCTTTCTTTTGGTAAACATTAATTCATTTGCTGGAAACCCTTCACCTACTAGTTACAGCTGTTCTAAAACCATCTATGTGTGATTAGTGTGGCCGTAAATTATAATTGTTTGATTTTGTAAAAAGATGTGAATAGTTTCATGTTGAATTTTGAAAGTGTCATAGCTTTGTTTTCCAAATGCAATATGTTTATCAACATCAAACAATTCAATAGGCTTAATCCAAACAAGCTGAGAATCACTCCCAATCCAGTCCAGCTATTTC
Source organism: Acanthaster planci (assembly GCF_054643075.1). Taxonomy (NCBI): domain Eukaryota; kingdom Metazoa; phylum Echinodermata; class Asteroidea; order Valvatida; family Acanthasteridae; genus Acanthaster; species Acanthaster planci. Next base: position 6,658,494 of record NC_141790.1, read on the forward strand.
CTTGTGCCATCCTCTCAGAATTGTGTAAAAACAACTTTTTGTTTTTGTGCTTTCTTCTCCCTGGAGGTCGGCCGGGGTCAAGGTGCACTGGCCGCAAGTTTGTCAGCGCCTGACTGCCACCCCAGTAGCACTTCCTTCCAGGTACTGGGAACCCTAAAAGCCCCCGCTGGGTTGATTGTGTATTCCCCCAGCTGAGGTGTTGGTGCTTTTGTTTCAACTTTGCCTAATGTAATATAATAGTGCCAGAGGGCTGGTGTAGTTCACTCAAGTTCAGTGGTATAAATGTTTGAGTGTTGGTGTGTGGCCGTAGCTACAGAAGTCCTTTTACTTCAGGAAAATGCAATGCACTTTTTCTTTGGCTGGGTCAGTGTTTTCTGGGAGGAGTGATCAAATTGAGCTAGAGGAAAATGTTTCCCACAAACTTACTTCTCTTTTGCGTGGTATGTTGAAGCCTTTTTATATATAACAGTGTCTTTTCCAACCAGTCCACCTTTGTTGGTTTTAAGATAGCATTGTCATTGATATATTCAATCGGAAGATATTTGTGAAACCTTATTTTCTTTATTTATTGATTGTGTAATTTATTTCCTTTTTTAGTGAAACAAATATTGATGAAACTTAAACTACTTGTGTACATAGTGGAAGAACAAAAATTAATTCATGAATTAAAAGCTTAACATTGACAAAAAAGTGTATTTGATAATACAGCGTAGACAGAGTACCTGAGAGAGTAATTGATTTCACTCTTAGACTTAATGTTACACTGGTTATTATGTACATGTAAACGGCTAACATTCATATTGTTGAGATAACCATAAATGGATTGGTATTTTTTAATTGAACAAAAGTCGTATTTGAAATTCCAGAAAAAAGTGGACCTCTCCCCCCCCCAAAAAAAAGAAAATGAAAAATATTTTTCAGGTACATGTAAATGGACTGGTGCCAACACCTTGGCTATGTAAATAGATGTAGAATACTCCCATGGGGCTGGTATGTACATCTGGTTTCTTGTCTAGGTAATGTAATCACTTCACACTGCCCTTTGGCAGTTGCTATATTCTTGGTCCAAGTTAGTGTGTGGAGTCTGGAGAGCATGAGATCTTGGTAGTATGGTACAATATTGCATCTTGCTGTCCTACTTATATTATTACTGTGTCTACATAGATCATATTTTTATCATCGTAGAATAGCTATGATTACTTGTGTATGGGGGTGTTCACTTGTCAAGTGTTTATGATGATTTCTGCTGTGTGGGAGTAGAATAGGTTATTTATGTCAGGAATTAAAAAAAGCAAATTGTCTGGCTTATGGGTGCGAAGACAGTGGTCTTTGGCCTGGTCTGAACTTTTTTTGTTTACATCTGGAGCAAAGATTAACCTTTGTAAATGTACACATGTGTACTGTACATGCCATCTGCTGTTTATGATCCCTGATGAAAGTTTGTACACATAGTTACCTTGTTAAAAACAGGGGGCTTACTCTGCTCCCATTACAATGGTAAATGTGCTGGATTAGGATTCACTAGGCACTTGACAGTAATAAGTCTCATGTAGTTTAACTTCATGTGCTTGAGTAATGAAGGCTTTGATTTAGCATAAAACATTAAAGTAAAGAGATGACCATTGCAAGCTTTTTGGAGAAGGCTTATTTTAGGCTTAAGTTCAAATTTTTCATCTCACCTTCCCTTCCAAGTTTTTTATGACATGTATGTGTAGCATTTGTTCCAGTCGGCTTGTACATTAGTTCCGATATATTTTGGTCACTACTGCTGAGACTACCTTTGTACATGTGCTTGTGAGTTTTTTATATCTTAAAATGTTCTCCATATTATTTTTCCTAATATGTATATGCCGGTAGTCGGTGCATGTAGGACAGCCTTCCCAAAATACAAACACAAAGACTTCACAAAAAGTTTGATGAACTAGACACGTGTATTTCTGGCATTAGTTCACAGACAGTTATTTGTTAAAAGAAAAATTTGATAAAGGAAAAAGAAAGACTGATACCACAGATCAACAATGTAACGGATTATTTATAGATAAATTGTGTACATTTGTCATGAGATTACATAGTTCATTAATATAAATGGTATAAAAGTCCCTAAAGTTTGTTGACCGATCTGCTGACATGCTGGATCATGTTCAGAAATATGAATGTTTAGTTGAGTGTGTAAAGACCAGGTCTCTTCAGAGAAATCATCCAAGAAGTAAAAATGCCCTCTTTTGAGGTTTTTTTTAATAAAGGAGCTTCACTTACCTTCCTGTTTTTCTGTTAAGATTTTTAGTCTAAATTTTAGCAACTAGTCCATACAGGAATGAAAGCTTTGACTAGTCTAACTTGAATTGTGACATTGCTTGATGATCACCAGTGCACCCCCCCCAAGTCTGATGACCCCCAGGTTGGAGCTGAGGGTTGCATGTGGACCCACCTATGGTTATCATGAATTATTGGCAGTCCTCAGAAAATTGAAGAACATGTGCTATGAAGTACCTTAGTTAGGATATATGATATATGGTCTGCCCACCCATCAGTTTGATAAGACCTATTAGCCCTTTGTTTGTGTGTGTGTACATGAGATAAAGAGCACAATCTCTGTTGACAATCTGGTTTGTATCCAGCTTTGAAAACAAAGGCAAAGAGTTGTCCTTTCAGGGTTATCTAGTATTTAGGAAAGGTTGGGGCAGAAGGAGTGAGTCAGTTGCTATTACCAAATGCTGTTGCCCTACATTTCCCTACCAAAATGCCCTTTGTTGACTCAAATTTAAAGGAGCACAGTGGCTAGTATCCTACTTTCTGTGTGGACCTCTGGCATGACTAACTCCAGTATGTATACTGTATGGGGGAATTCATGCGTGTATGGGTTCATGTACAGATGAATGCTGACTTGAAAATTCTTAAATTTTCATGTCAGATTTCTCATTGAAATGTGCTGAAGTCTGGAAGGCTTACTAGTATAACATATGTGTAGTTACTTTCAAACTATTCTTGATGTACAGTTTGCCCCAATTTATTCATACCCCTTCCAAATTCAGGTAACATAGAATTCACAACCAAGAGATCATAGAATTCACAACCAAAAGCTGAGATCTTTGGCCAAGTGTGCTTTTGCAAAGGAAATACATGTACTAGTTTTTGTGTGCCTGCTTTGACCATCAGTCTAACTCAAATATAGCAAACTGCCACATTTTTCAAAGGGTATGAATGATTTGGGGCTTAACTGTAAATATAATTCTACCCAAACCTATACTTGCCAATATTTTTTAAATTGGAGCTTAATCTGAAATAAAGATATCAAAATTAGTCGGAGCTCACTTAGATTTACATGTACAATCACATGTAGCTTTGTATACATGTACCCCGCTATCAAGACTTTAAAGTCAAAAGAAAGACAAAATGACCCACTGGGAGAGCAACAAAACATTCATGAACATGGAATGAAATGATGAGGGAAGCCTCAGCAACTAGAAATACCATTGGCAGTGCAAAAGAAGAAGAAGAAGCAATCTTTATGTAGTACTGTCTTAGTCTATCATTGGTTTTTTTTTATCAATGGAATACATGTTCATATGTTACCTCCTGGACCTAAATTCTAACCCTGTTCAAACTGATAACAGACCTGTTTCTACCAATTTGTTGTTTGTCTTGCCATGAAAGCACAGGGTAGAATGGGAGAAATGAATTGTGTGTACAATAAACGTCACTGATGACATTGTTTCAATACTTGCCTTGTGCTGTATGTGTATTTGCTTTCAAAATTGTCTTCTTCCAGACTTTACCTTTTCAGTTCCAAGTTAGGTTTCAGACTCATACAATAAACACTCTTCCCCCCACAAATTAAAGTAACCTTAAGTGTGGGTACCACAGCTTTAAATACATTTGTGCGTGGCTTGGTTGTTATGAAATGTTTTCTTTTTTTCAAAATAGTGGGTTGAGCTGCTACTCCCTGATCCCAACCGGTGCTGAATTTTACCTGTGTAGAACCATGGAGGTTGAAACACTGCACCTATGTAACAGCCCTGATGGATTCTTGGAAGGGTAAAAGGCATTGTAATTGCATCTCACTTTGACTGCAATCAAAAAATGAAAACTTGGAAACTATAAGTGGGCATTATAAGCAATTTCTGTTATACCTGCCTTATGCTACCACTTGTTAATCACATTTGTCCTGCTACAGTGTGCTCTGTAACACAGATAGGCCTACCTTTTTCAAGCTAAACGTTACTTTTAGAATCAATACTAACAAGTATAGTAAGCAAGACAGGAACAATTGCTCTAAAAACACATTTGGGACTTAACAGAGAAAACAAGAAGTCATTAAACTTTTTTATTGCTGAACCTGCACAAAGAAAACCTCTTGAAATAGCCATTAGGGATATCATATCATCTCTGCAATATACTGACTATTAAACCCAATGTGTGTCCCCCAAAAGATAGCTTATCATGTCTGCTATTGTGGTCAAAGAATGGGTAATACAGTCAACAATATCAAAGTTCCCATCCAAAGAATAGCTGTTGATTTAACCTTTTCATTTTTGTGGCCCTATCAGCTTCACCCCCTGTGCTAAGGGGTTCTGATAGCTTTGTGTCTTGCGGCGGGTACATTGATAATGCCTTGTTACCAGACTTTTGTCATAACGTGTTCAAAGTCTCCCCCTCTTCCCTCTGAAAGGAGCGGATCTCAGATTAGTTGGTACAATTGATTTAATTATTAATGATTAGGGTGTGGAACCTCTCATGATTGGTGAGGTTCACCTGTTGACCAGAAAGTATAGATGAAAGCTGATGAATGAGTAGAGCTTGTTCCATTTTTGAACTGAGAGATAACATTTTTGTTTACATTAGCCTCTATTGGTGATGGTGACAGTAAAGGGTGTAGTTCAGCTCATGCATTTCATTGACAGCTATTCAGTTATAGAGTCCTGTTAGTGTGTGTTTGTAGTCAACACATTTGTGTACATATCTGGTCAAAAGTTTACAGTCTGTCTTTAAATGTAACACTTGGGCACTTTTCTGACACTGAGCATCACTCTAAAGCCATCCGCACTGTAAACCATGAATATAATGCTTTGGCTGGTACCACATTGAGGGGAAGATTTCTTTTGTTGAGAAACTTGTGGGGACAAAAATTGTCCCTATAACATTTTGGATCCCATTAGCCTCTATGTTGCAACAAGTACATGTATGTTGTCACAATTATGGAGCAAGTGTGTGTGTTCACTCGGGGCTGTGACAGTTACGCCCTCCCACCCCACCAAATCTCCCATTGCTTTGCACACACACACAAATTGGTTTCTTCCAAGGAACAGTCATATTTTTTTCTTTCCTTTTTGTGGCCACAAGAAGTTCATAAATATGAGCATTGCCATTGTCAGACTTGTTTGCTGACAAATCCAACTTTGTCCCTGCTGAAAAATTCTGTGTATGGGTGAATGTCATTTTCTTGATTGATGGCTGGCTCTTGAGATACGATAAGACCAAATGCGGACAATATGTACAGTGGCCAAGTCCTTAAATAGAGTCCATGGCTATATTGTCAGTGGCAGAGTGCCAAGTCCTCAGGTATTCATGGGAAAGGTTACACAAATTGCCACACATGGGATCTTTTGTAATAGGTTAGATTGACCCAAATAATTGGTAATGCTTATTGTAAAAAGAGTCCCACTCGTCCTGTAAAATTGAACTTGGAACATATGCTTTTTAAACTTTTGATGTACATGTTTATCTGGAGAATGTTTGTGTTCATTTGGCTGTTCCCTGTTCAGTTTGTAGAATCTGCTCAACCAGTTAACGTCAGATTCTCTTACCCGAAAAAGCTGCTTGGGCGGGTTTTTTATCTGCAATTTCTTCAACCTTGCAATTGTGCTTTGACCCAACCAAGCACACCGCGTTAATATGTTAAGCTCGGAAGTGAAAAAAGAATTCTTAAACAATTGTACACATCCTTCATGGAACACATAACCTAATCTAGTTGGTAGTAAATTTATCAGGATAAGCATATACTGCCATTCTGAATGAATACCATCCTCGTGTCATTAACCATCGACAATATCCAAGCACTTTGCTGAAATTATCACCGAACATTTAAAGATGCCGTCAGATATTGACTAGGCTTAATGAAGTGAGTACCTGTTTGACACAAGTACAAAGCATCAGACCAAGTAATCCACCAATTTCTGACGCAAACGCTTCCTCTGCGATTTGGCTGGATTTCCGGGACAGATGTTTTTTAGTGAAGCTGCCGATTGGCGGCGAGTTTTAGCATTGTTTGAGGTGTCTTAGTTGACGCCAATGAACTGTAAACTGTCTGCAATATGTGTTGATGATTCCAGTGTTCAGTGTTGTTCATGTTCTCAGAATGAGGTTGATGTTATCACCCTCTTCTAGATTTTTATGGTGAATAATGATTTTGAGATAATTAAAAATATTGGAACAGAACCACTTTTGAAGTTTGATCAATTGAAATAAATACAGTTTTTACCAAAAGAATTGTGTATAATTTTCAAACTGTAAAAATATAGTTTCATGTCTTTTGATTCTTTACAATACAGACCAATATACAGTTGGATTATTTTCATTAACAGAATCAAAATTTTGAAAGTGAATAACTGGGAATAGAACTGCTTCAAGACCTTCAAATAACCCATATGTAACAGGATTAATAGGATACAACTTTGAAATGGTTCTGGTTTTTTCTTCTACATGTAGTTTGCCACAGTGGAACAGCCTTACCCTTAGCTGACATGGCAGAAGTCTCATTGTGCCTAAAGCTGAATTGTTATCTTACTGTCAAAGTCAGTTCACCATCCTAGGCCTTCTGCAAGCCACCAGCATGCATCAGGTATTTGTTTCATTTAATGGTTGTTATTGGACAATTTGTCCCTGTGGAGGGTTGCCAAGGGTCACTTGCAGCACTATGCAGGGTGATGGTTGCATAGAGGCATGTGGAGGATTGGTCTTCTCAAACACTTCATGAAGTGGCCCTTGAAGGGGACAGACACAAGAGATTGTTCTAGTGATGGCTAATAGCTGTCATTAATATCTGTTTCATCTATGGTATCTATCTTCATCTGTCAGTCCAACATCTGTGTCTCTGTTTCTACTCTCATTCGTCATTCCTGATCAACCTTTAGGTGCTCCTAACGTAGTCCTGGAACCAATTTGATCAGGAAAAGTGTTGGTAAAAACATGGCAAGATTGCTCACCTTCCAAGGTGACACCCTAGTTTTATTGAAGGCTCAAGATGTTGAATTAATAGCTCCAATGAATACAGGGACTGGGTTGTTTTTCACTGTTGGGACATAGACTTAAAGTGCACTGTACTCTTTGCACGCAAGCTACCAAATATAGCCCCTTTCTTTTCATTTTTTATTTTAAATATGAATACCACATTCATTTTTTCCCAGGAAGGCTTTATTTATGTCTTGAGTGGATACAAGGAGATGTATTACACCGGCCTCAATGCAGTAAATTGCCTGTGATTTGGTTGTTGAATGCTGTTGCGACATGTGAGTCTTTTTGTTGCTTTAGGCAGGCTGTTGTTGCCTAGGAGTATGCATTGTAAAGGCAAAGATTTTGGACTGCTACGGTATGTGCATGTAGGTCACCTGCTATTCAAAAGATGTTTATCGTGAATTATTATAGAATTTAGAAAGAGAAAGATCTTTCTGTACCAAGGTTTCAATTGTTGTGAGTCGATAACAGTATAAATTTGGGTTGCATACATGTATGTGTAGTTGTTTGGTCCCATGTTATTGGCCTTTCATCACCCTTTTATCACAGTTACATCGTAGGATGCTCAGACAAATCAAAACTCACAGTATCAGGTTTCATGCACCTCAGACAGTATGTGAAGGAGAAAAGAAGAACTCTACTTGGAGACCAAATGAATTTTGAGGCCCTACTATTGGATTGCAATGGCCTGGGGGCCAAACCCCACTCCTTGTGGAAAATACATCATCCATCTTGCACCACACAACAGCCGCTGGACTGTTGATGAAGACTCATTATTAGACTTGAATCCTGGGGCTAGGGTTCAGCAAGGGGGGAGTGGTCGCTTGACCCAGAGAGCCCACTGGGCTTCTGATCATACCGATCCTGGGGAAAAGAGATTCCTTGTGTCAGGGGTTTAGGGGGCACATTTCATCGTATCTGATCACCATATCTAAATTGTTATCACAGACTGACTGGAGTGCAGCTATTGCATGATGACTGCACTTATTTCAACGGCAGATGCAGCTCACGAATCGGTGTTTGTGTGTATTGTTCTATTAATTCTGTTCACAACCTCCAAACTTCTGAGAGTTGTCATCACACTGAAATCAATTCATATCTTGGGATAGATTTACAAGGTTTTGACAGCAGTCGTGATATGTAGAATTAGTGATGTCTTTGATCTACATTTACATGTCTGTAGACATTTGAAACAATTATGCTACAGGTAACAGGATGCGTGATCACAGATTTTGTTATAGCATCATAGCATTTTCTCTCCCAGCAAATTTGTGCAGATGCAGACTTCTTGATGAAATATTTGTAGATATTATTTTCAACTTGTTTCATGGCAAAATGAAATGCAGCTGTAAAACAAGCAATATCCTCAAAACATTTGAATGTTAAATGGCTTTGAACAGGGAAAAGGCCATTGTTTGCTTGAAAACCAGGGAGTACATTGATTGTAAAAGTGGTGTTTATCTGTTGATTCCAGCAAAATTTGTACTCCTAAATCTCTAACCGAAATTGAATTGTATTTTCTAAATGTTAAGTGCACTGATTCTGACTGTAAATAAAGGAACACGGTATTGCAATTCTTTCCATTTTAGGGATGGGGTGGGGGAGTTGTGTTTCAACTCCCTGGCCCTCATTTTTTCAAGGGACAGTGCAACAAAGTTTAGTTTTCAGAGAGGAAGAGGAACTAAAGAATCAGAGCGTCCAGGGAATGAGGTTCCAACATCCTAAAACCTTTGGAACCACAGTATATGTAATCACCATGACAATGAACATTGCTTGATGAATAGGTTAGCTTTGTATGTTCCCATGAGATGTATCATTCAAATAACTTGAATGCATTGTTATTTCCCATGTGTCTTCATTAAGTTAGGTTTTTCTACTGTCGTCTGTCTCGCTGCTTCCACTAGATGTCTTTTTATCCTGCCAGTCAACTTGTATGTTTTTTTGCAGAAGTCTGCAAGATCCCAAGATAAATACATATATAAATTACAAAAATCATAGAATATATTAAATGACTTTACTTTTTCATGTTTTCATGAAAAGTCTTTGATTTGGAAACCACTGTAAAACATTGACTTCAAAACTATTCCACCTATGTTTTGCAAACATTGTGTGAAATACCACTGTCTTCATCCTCTAATATTTTTTCTCATGCATCACATGTGTAGATATTGGCCTCCAACAAAATGCCGGATTGTGGAGGATACATCATCAAGTTTAGTATGATGGCAGCAGCAGTGAACTGTTGATGAGGGGACATTATTGGAATTGAATCCTGGAGGCTAGGGTTCGGCATGGGGGAGTGGTTTCTTGACCTAAGCATTCATTGCTCCGACTTAAAGAGTTGCGGCATGGCTGCTTGGGTAGTGTGATCAGCATCAATGCAGTGCTTTTCCTTAGGTCCCAGTTTCAAATGAGTGGTAGTAAAGAAAGAAATATTGTTATGATTAAGTGTGGTTTGAAAATGAAACAAAGTTCTAAGAAAAATCTTGCACCTAAGTTCTGTCCAACATTGTTAATCCACATAGCATTAGCATGACCCAATGAGATTTGAATTGAGATGACAAGATTAGGGAGCAAAAGTATTCCCTTATAAGACTGCACATCTAGATCCTTCTTCGTAGACTTTTCCTTTTTCATTGGGTTTGCCTCCACCCCAATGAGCAGTCTTCTACTTCAACCAATCTAGGGCCCATTACTTCTCCGTTCCAGGTGTTTCATGTCGTCTCCCACAGTCTATCCATCTTTTTTGCTTTTCTTTCCCTCTTCCTTCTCCCAGTACATGTATATGGCTCCATTGTTCTATTTAAAGGGTCCTCTTCTGCCTTTTGTTCCACATGTCCAAACCATCTCTGCCTTGCATCTCTTGCTTTCTCCTTAATCAATCCTAACCACTCCTGGCGTATGCCGTAATGCTTTTATTCGTCTCCTTTCTCTAAGACTAGTGCAGTAATCCACCTCGACATTCTCATCTTAGTTGTCATTATTAGACGATTTTCTTTTTCTCAGTGCACGTTTCAGCACCATACATGAAAATTTGGTCTAATGACTGTCTTGTATATTTGGTCCTTAGTTTTAGTGGTAGCATCACAGCTTGTCTGTCCTCTCTCCATCCCAGCATTGTGATTGCCTCCATTGCTATCCACAGTACATCATTTACATCTAAACCCTGCGTTTAATATAAAGGAGAGGACATTTAGCCATTGCGGGCTAATTGAACTAAATGTTATTTTGCCGGGCACATGTGCGTGAACTTTTTTTAGGGACTTAAAAATTACTGTGTCAAATCTTAGTGTGATTCTGCACAAACATAGTAATTGTGACTTCATATTCATGAGGTTGGAATCTGACCATTTTAACAATTGCAGATTTTTTTCTTGAAACAAAAATCCCCCAGAAGTGTGAATCAGGGAAAAAAAGTAGTACTGTAATTAAACGATGGAGTTCATTTTACAAACGAAGAAAATTCTTAGTTTTGGGGGTTGAACAAAAAAGATGACAACTGGGGATCAACATATCAAGGTTTATTCCCAATGAAAATGCTCCTTTCTTTATCACTAAAATAAATAAAAGTGGTGATATAAAAATAATAAAAGTGATACAAGAATTTTTAAAGAGTTTTGTAAAGATCAGATCAAGTTTGAATGAGCTTGGTCCTTGATTAATAATTTAGAAATGACAACAATTTGATACTGGTGGTACATTATCCACTGAGGTTTTAAGTTTAGTGGTAAAGTGCAGAGCTTAACGTTTGCCTACGTTACTCTTTCTCGAATGGAAATCTGGCCACTATTGTTAGGAAAGTCTGTCATCGATCAGGCTACTTTTACCAAACAGGGTGAAGTGTGGTTTCAGCATTGTGTCCAGACTGTACCACAGAGTACATGTACATTGTAAGCAATTCAATTAACAGATTGCTTCCTCAGCCGGTCTCTATCGATGTAATGTACCATTCATCCCAAATCAGTGAACCACATCCTCATGAAGCCTTGAGGTCCAAATTTCCCCCTCCCCCAGATTTACTGGCAGCAGGTTCAATTTTGTAGTCAGCACTTTGCTTGTATTTTTTTTTATAAATACCACTGTAATACTGTTGACTAATCACCATAATGTGCAAATTTTGCAGCAGGTGCATACAGAGAGGACTGGGAACAGTTGATGGATTGTTCCAAGCTCATTGACAAAACAGGTCTACATACAAGAGATGAGGATGGCATCTTTATCTACCCTCCTGTGTGCTGTGGCGACTAGGAGTCTTTGGATGTGTTAGCATGAGATACATGTATCAAGGGGTTTGCGTAAGTAGTCTGGTGGGACACACAGTCACTAGGACACTTTATCTTGATTAGGTAAACTTGTGAGTAACCTTTTGCCAACTGTGAATATTGAATTCCAAATTTTTCAGAGAAATTGCTATGATTATCACATAAAGTTGTCAAGCATTTGAGCTGTGCACCTCCTAGAAGAATAAAAAGCTCCCAGGTTGTGATTCAGCAAACAAGTGTTCAGTTCAGGGCTTATCAAATAGTTGTTTCATGAACTAGGTTGAATGCAGTCTTTTTGAAATTTCCACACAGGATGAAGATTGTCCAACTTTTGGTAAACCAAGACCTAAGTTGTTTACAAAACAAAAAATATCCAGGTGAAAAAAAAAATTGGGGGAGTGTGTATCCCATGTTGCCTACCGCATTTCCCATTACCTCCTTGCTGTTATCATCTGTTACATGCATTACAAAATATTGCACACTTGCACGTTTGAGTTTGAAAAGATTATTTCATTACTGTTAATCTTGTAAACTAGCCAAATGATGTAGATTTGTACATGGACAGAAAATCTCCCCCCCCCCCCGCAAAAAATGCATTTAACAATTTGAGCACAGCTAAGGGAATAAGCTATTGAAATATCTGTATTAGAACACTTTAGGATTTGTAGCCTTCCGTGTGGTCCAAAACAAATTGGTAGAGTTATTTTGTTTGTTGCATATTATATATATAAATATAGAAAACTTAGAAATTATCTGTAGTTTTAACATTGTATTACCTCATAGCTGTTTTGTCGATAAAGCACAAACAATCGTGATTTCAGCATTTATTGTTTATCAGTTGGGATGAGCGGTTTGACTCCGAGCAGCAGACATCTCTAGAGTAAGTCATAAAAGTCTAAAATAAAATACAGGTAAGATGGATAGATGTTGTAGCAACATGATGCCTGTTTGAATGATGGTGGCCCTCCTTCTGAGAGAGAAGACACTGAGGGGTAATGATTGATACCACATGCCTACTGGATACACTCCTGTGTTCTCAGATGATTGATCACTCTCCCCCCATTCTAATCCAGACAATTCCAGGATTGTCGGCATGTGATGGGTCAAAATGACCGACTTTGAAATCATTTCATTATGGCTGCTCCCTGGCGACTGATTCCACGTCCAACAAATAGAAATGAATGGAGACGGATTGGTTTATTAACCCAGAGTCATCCAGAAGTCGTTGCCTCCTCAAGTCACATTTACACTATTTTTAGAACCCTGTGGTCCAGAATCTTGTCTAAATTTAAACAGAAATGGACAGGAAATACATGTACATTGTATATGCACATCCTTTTTTTCTCTTGCTTTAATCTCTTCCATTAAGGAACCATACATGTACACGTATATGCATCTTCTAATTTCTTCATCAGTAGAATAAATGTTGGTGCCACTTCTGTAAAGCTATGAATTTCTAACCACAGTAAGTAAAGTAAGCAGTATAGTTGCACTAAACTTCTTACAGAAGTCACGTCAATGAAAATCTGTGCTATTAATGCAGTTGAGAAATGCAAATTACATGGAAAAGTAGAATAAAGAAAGGGCAAAATGTCTTCTGAAGAGATACACATCTTTGTTTCATTCTCAGTGGCGCATGCGTAAACATGCATGCTCCTTCCCTATGAAAAAATACATCGAACTGCCAGAATGTAGGAATTTCAATTTCATGAATGGATGCGTAGCTTTACTTATTGGTTTCAGCTAATGAATCACTTTCTGCATTTTAATTACTTGGTTCAGGCAAAAGTTTACCTCTCTAAGAATCACTTGAGGGTTTTTACTGCATTAACTTGTTCTACATTAGTATGTTTTGCAGTTTTGGAATAGGAGAAAGGTCTATGGCCATTATCTCAAAACCAATTTTTCTTCAAAATCTACATGTGTGGTTCTTCATGAAAATGGTGTCGGTATACATAATGGTGACTTTCAATATCCATGCAACAGAATATTTCTGTCTCTGAATATATATATATAAAGGTCACCCAAAATTTGAATTATGCTGAATTTTTATTCTATTCTGGTTCTTTTTTCTTTTAATTGGTTTACATATATGATTTAGTACTGTTTACAAGACTACAGGTAGGTAATCTGACAATTTTTGTCTTGCCCATTCTTTTGTCATCAGATGGATTGTTGAAATTCATAAATAGATTGTAGGCTATATGGAGGAAGACCTATAAAACTGTTTGAAGGTGTTCACATTCTGCCATGCTCCTTTCTTTGTTGGCAAGGTGCATGTAGATTACATTCAAAGATGCAGTCTTTGTGGCATTGAGTATTGACGATATTGGCCATTTTCACTCAATCGCTGCATTGTGTTTTTTAATGCATGTACATTGTATTAGCTTTGTTGAGTGTCGTCTGCATACGTGTATGTAACAAATCTGTTGCCTGACCAGAGACGGGGGGGTGTTCATCAGACCCAGAATTGGAACTTTTGGCACCGTGAACACATATTTTTATACAAAAGCCTATCGTAATGTATCTTGGAACAAGTTGCATTTTTTTTTACAAACCAAAGGATGCGTTTAAGACTTGCATGTCAGTTTTCAATATTCATGGTGTCATAAATTGGCCTGGTATGAACTTGCTTGTTACCCAGTGTCCTAAATTGGGTGCTGGGTGAAAAGCGAATGATATGAACACTTTTATTAAAAAATCTCATAAAATCCCCTCCCACAAAAAAGAATTTCAGAATTTCTATAAAATTGATAAATTCTAGTAAATCATTATTACCTCTACTCACTCAACTAAATATTGTAAAATAAAATATTTGGGGCGTATTGAGAAGAGTTCATTTTACACTTTGAAGAAAATAGATCGGAAAATCAAGCCAAAATTAAATTTCATCAGACCTTTGGAGTGGGTATATTAAGTCTACATTTATGAATCAGAATATTTGGAGGTTGATTAAATTTCACCTTTTGTGAGATTGGAGGTAAAAAATATTGCTCCACACACAGACGTTAGAAACGAAAATTTGAGGTGCCAAACGTGAGGGTCCGCTCCCTTTCGGGTATGCAATCTTCAAGTGTTATCGTCTACAAGCATTGTCATTAAACCTTAACTTTCTCAAGTCCTCAAAGTTACCAATATTGGAGGGCTGGATTAGTGTCCTTGCTGAATGTGTTATGCAGCAGCTTTTTTTTCTAACAGTACCCAAATAACCAATGAAGTAATAAACAACAAAAAAGACAAAAATGAACAGATGTACCGTGTGATTTGTGAGATGTGAATGGTTCCAATGGTTCATTACAAGTTTATTTAGTCTCTCTGGACAGGCTTCTTTCATTTCCAGCACGTGAGTAGAGCCAATGGAAGCAGCTTCCAACAGAAACATGACTGCCTTGTCCCTGTGTCAGTAGTGCTGTGCTGCTTACACGCATGGCTGGACGCGGTGGTGGCTGCCCAGAGTTAGGCTGTGCTGAGGCATGGCATGGTGTTCAGTGACTGATTTCATTCTTCAAATGTTGCCATAGAAGCCACAGGGACATTTTCAGTGTGAGAATCAACATATAAGCCACAGGTTGTATTCCAAAAATTACTGTATAATAAAAATGTGTATTTACCAACGAGCAGAACTCCAAAGCGAGTGGGTTCTTTTTCTTTTTGTTTGAACCCCCTCGAACCCCCCTAGCCCAGGGGCCTGTGTAACAAACCATTTTATTCACTTTGTATTTTGTTTAGGAACAAAAGAGGGTAACAGCAGCAGTGATGCACTGGCTCTGTGGAGGGAGTAAATTGCATTGCACAATGTGTTCTGCTAGGGCCAGTCAACTGATTCTTGGTTTTCTTTGAGATTTCTGCAAATCAAACAGGGAGACAAATTGTTATTGTCGCATCAACAGTCGACTGTTTCTGTGATGTGCACTCGGGTACATTTTGTAATTGTTCATTTTTGTCTAACAACCAGGTCAACCGAGAATGTAGCATTCCAACTGGGAGGTCATTCCCCCTCCCCCCAGCCACACCATACCTGACGACTTTCGAGACCGATTCTTCTCTTGTCAGAAGTCAAGATGTATGGTCAAAGGTGGGCTATAATCATTCTGGGAGAAATTTTGCCAGAGGATACACCAGCATTGTGATTGTGCCCCATGGTGACCAATGACACCAAATTTGTTTGCAGTCATCCATTTTGTATTGTGTTAATGACTACCAGAGACTAGGGCAGGCTAGGAGAGATGCAGGGAAGTTAACCATAGCATGTCACATCTTGAATGTGAATGAATGTAGGGAAGCATGTGCAGAATGACAGATGTAAACTTCAATAGCATATGTATTGAAGTCAGCAGTGTTCGTACTCAGCAAATGTTTCTAAGGAAGCACGCTTGTACACACACGCATGCATGGACCTGGACCTTTGATGATCAATGCAATACGGAAAACTTCTTTTAACAATTGTAGACTGCTATGATGTTGAAGATTGGGTTGGTCTCACCTAAGGAGTGCAATCGTCTCTGGTGGTATGCTTTCTTGAGGTTGTATTGAACTCATGTCACAGTGTCAGAAATTATTAATATCACACCTGTAAGTCAGAAATGTGCAATTTCTCATTTTCTTTGCAGAACATGCATTAAACAGTGCAGCAGTCACTGTGTAAGCATTGATTATAAATGCAGCTGTTTTGGTTGGACAAATGAGATTGCTAATAGCTATGTTGGAGTACACTCTCTCTGCATTGTGCACATCATGCTGTGTTAATTGTGATATGTGTTTCACCTTGACACGTGACTGCTCTATACTCATGATTTCAACTAAGAAGCTACCCAATAATTCATTTATGACGGTTGGACATAACTTGAGGGACCTGCTACTGTCCAATATGGTTGACATCATAGATTACTGTTACATGTTCTACAGCTCCCATCTTGTTATAAACCCTAGCTGCTCAGCCTGTCTGGTGATGTGTAACTGTTTGTCAAAGATAACTAGAGACTGGAGGATACCTTCCTGATCAGGACACCTTCCTTTGCACTTTGATTCCTGCACCTGAATCATCTAATCAGAGTATATGCTTATGATGGCTTCCAGAGTTAAGGATTTGCGGTACAACAACTTTGCCTTTGCTGTTCTCTGTTTCAAAATGATTTGAAGCAGTAGTCTTTATTCATTAAAAATGTGACAACAGCTGCAGTGGTTGCTTAACACAAATACAGTTTTCATGCGATACTCAGCAAAAGACCTAAACATCTACGTACGGAGCACCCATGTAAATAATACACTCAGCACCCACACAACTTGTCATTGTATCCGAAGTGTCATCCATTGTGAATGGTCCAGTTGCACATCTGGAGAGTACATAATACTAAACGCCTCCTGTGAGTTGTATAAATTTGCTTGTCCTGTCCCTTCACCCAAGCATTCTAACTGTATCGTTGCATGGTTTTACCAGATGGTGGGATGTACCCCCTGGCAAGTTTTGGCCCTCTGCCTTCACCCACTGAGGGAAAGGGGGGGGGAGTTGTCACCAGTCCTGTCATCATTTGGGTGAGCTATGACACCATCACAACAGAATGTCATGTTGGGTAAAATGCAGAGGTGCGTTGTTGCTCTAGGTGAAACGCTGTAGTTTGGATGCGCATTATACCAACATTAGCCTCCATGGGGTGTAAGTCATTGCTCTCCAAACTGCCCCTGTGTCGCACCCCACAGTCATTGGAGTGTCTTTAAGTGTCCTTTTTTCTTGCCGAATTCAGAAAACTTAACTTTGCCAGGGTCTAATTCTTTCCATCTGTTTATGTGGATAGAGCTGGATTTAAACTGATGGTTTAACCTAGACATTGCTTGTCTATTCACTCTACGCTGATTCTGTTTGTCATGGGTTGCCCCTCGGCTGCGTTTGGATTATCGTCTTTGTGAGAACACTCCGATTTGTCATCACTAGGTGATAAGTGTACATTATGTTTATTATTTGGGATAATCACACAACATGTTTTCAAAGTTTTGTCAGCCTTTCTAGTTTGCTTGACCTTTATCTTGATTTCTTTAGGTGAAAGTTCTTTTGATCCATCAACAGTGGGTTTCAGTAGAGATGGTGTCACATATTAATAGCAGGGCTTGTGTCATTGACTGATGTCCACACATAAGATGACTGAGTTGCAGGTGGCTTCATTCCAAGTTGAGATAGTGAAATATGCTTCCTGACAGACCAGGAAATTTCTGCAAGTTTGGTTAGTTCCTAGAAAACTCTGGTATTGGCTCTGCAGACATACATGCACAGTACATGTATATTTTGTATGTATCTGCACAACGATTTCAAGAATGGCCACCTTGAAGGAAACAAACTGTAGGGTTAATAGTAAAGAGTGCATACATTGTGTGTTGGATTGACATCCTGACTGTGAGAAATAGATTTGATTTACTACAAGGAAAACATAGAAATAACGAATAGTTCAAGGACTTTAAAAAAAAAAGGCTGTATCTTTCCAGCAGTGTTTCTAGTTTGTTAAACAATGATGCAAGTCCCCCTGCAGTATGTAGGCCTTTTCCCTGTAACTGGAGGTCAAATAGACTTTTTCTGTGTACCTGAAATTTCTAGCAAAATGTGAAAGCTTAATGACAAGTTTTGGAAACAGCCACAGTGCCATCATGATTCACTAATGGGTCCAGTCCACTAATTCAAGCCCCATTGAAAACAGTGTAAAATCAGCACCGTTCAGGGCCCAATAGCATGCACGCCAACATCCCTGAGATTTCTGAAACACAAATGAAATTCTTGTCTAGTCACTTATCTTTCAATTTCTTTTCAATTGTTTGTGGGTTAACCAATTACATTTTTAATTATTCCCACAAAACAAAATCACCCACCAAAAAGTGATTTTTCCGAAGTCTGATTGCAGCCATTTTTCAAGTGGCAACCCTCAACTTTCTGGGGCACTTAGGACCATTTTTCAACCATAGTTTTCAGCCCTTCTGCCCTCATATGAAAGCTCAAAGACCCAGGGAGTTGATCCTGGCGACGATTTACACAATCTCACCATTTTGGGGGCCAAACAATCTCCTTTTTCAAAAGATACTGTGGGGGCACTTTTAATGCTAATGAGCTGGTCAGAAATTCTCACTTGAATTAGTGGTCTGCACCCTAATAATACAAGTTGGGCATTTCTCCCATGTCAAACCAAGAATGGCAACACTTAAGGTATGACCAGAAATGAAACTCTTTACCATTTGAACAGAACAGGATATGAGCATTAACGCCTGCCATAAGTTACAAAACAACTACTATGTAACTTGTATATGAAATCATAATTGTATCTAGCAAGTGAATACGTTCCATTTTCAGTTTATTTTCATTCACTTTTTGAGACATTGTATAAGCTCATGCCAGTGGATGTGTTATCGTGACTTGGTAATATGTTTTTGCGGTGACAACTGACTGGTGAAATCATCAAGTTTTCCCTGAGTCTTTGGCAATGGTATGCATACCTGTCTCCTTTGCCATATGTTATGTATACACAATGTCTGCCAAGTCCTGCAGAGGTGGACCATACACTAAATGTGAACTTGACTACTGTACAGAGCCTGTCATTGCAGCAAATTTCGCTTTGTGGAGGGCCATAGAGTCTTGCAAAATATGAAGTGATGGTAAAAACTAACATGTACAAATATTGTATAAATGACAGTTGTACAAATGTTGTTTGACAATCTTCATATATTTGGCTGATATATGTGTTTCAAAATTGGCCAAAAATAACCCTGGTGGGTAGCAGTTATATAATTTTGTAGGTAGTAGTTACATATTTAAAAAAACTAATAAAATTTGGTAGC
Source organism: Acanthaster planci (assembly GCF_054643075.1). Taxonomy (NCBI): domain Eukaryota; kingdom Metazoa; phylum Echinodermata; class Asteroidea; order Valvatida; family Acanthasteridae; genus Acanthaster; species Acanthaster planci. The sequence continues at coordinate 6,677,798 of NC_141790.1, forward strand.
AGTGGGTTGATGTTGACTGACTGTATGCAATTTATTTGCAATCTATATGTTTATCCTTTTTCTCCGAAATAACTGTATAGCATTATTTATGGTATTTGCATTTATGTTGTTCGAAGTATGGATAAAACTTTACTGTATCTTCATTGCAACATATGTTTTTATTGATCATGGGTTTTTAAATGTCTAGTTGAATTAAACATGGGAACATTTTTATGTGCGTCTGCATCTTTATTACACTATTTTTAATCATTAGGGACATCTTTGTTTACAAACTCCAAAGAGAAGTCAGAGATCCTGGTCCTGACTCTGAAGCCATACATACCAAAACAGATGAATCAAAGAGTGTCACTTGAATCAGATTGTCCCGATAAAAGACTAGCCATCGCCAAAATGGTCACCTCATTGCAATGCATATAACAGATTAGTGCCAGAGGGGAAGAAATAATTGAGGATGAAATACTGATTGTATGAAACATCGTCATTGCAGTGAGGATGATTAAAGATGACTAGCATTTAGTTTCCTTGAGGGCCTACCTAGTGTTACTTGCTTGTACTTTGCAGTGATACTTTGAAGTATGTATTTATAGGCTAACAATTTGAAAATTCAAGCCATTCAATATGTCTTTTTTTAAGCCTTTTAATCAGGTATATCACATGCATCTGTAATGATTCATTTTTATATTTCGTTGTTGGAAGGATGTCGGTAACAGCATAGATATTATTCTCTCACACTTCATTGCATGGATCCATTTCTCACAGCAGATTTGTTTTACACAAAAGTCCAAAAATACTCATTGACCATATGCCACTTAAAAAAAATGAAAATTGTGAAATATTTCACTATTTTGTACAGTCCTTTGTAAGATAGGAGAGCACTTGTGTAGAGTACAGGGCTGAATGATTACACATGGCATCTTTGTAATGATGATGGGGTCTTTGAATGGGCAGGGATTAGCAAGCTGTTCAAAATGGTAAACAGGGTAACTGGCCAGACCCTGGCTTGGAACCCTGAGACAAAATACCAACATTCAAGCTGTAGCTCATGTCAGACCAACAATGGCAACACACACATACAGGCGTATTGCCTTTGAAACCGAAAGATTGTCCTTATTGTTGTGTTTATCTTGGGAATAGCTTTAACACCCAATGCTATTTCCAACTCTATTGAACATGCACAGTGAAACCTGGTGGCAATTTGTGGAGGGTACGTAGATGTGACAGTGACATTTTTGTTGTGTATTCTTTATGCCTGTGTTTTATTAATAAGACAGAATAGCTGGCAATGAGGAGAGAAAGCCTAGGAAGGCTCACACCTGTAATCCAACCAATCTGTTCAGGTTAGCAGCATTCGTGGAGAGTAGTGTTGGACGTTCTATTGGTCTTCCATATCTGAGTATTTGTATTTCATCATTTGATTTTGCCCATGATGCGGTTATGCGCTGATTTTAGTGTTGTAACTTGTAGTGATGGCTAAAACTGGATTGTAATGTCAAATGTAAAAGTAAATGGCACAATGAATTGGTTTCTTTGATTGGCATGACCTTTTTCTCTAGAGCTCACTCCAGGTGGTTACCCCAGTGATGAGCCATGAACTTGTGATTATTGCCACTTTTCCCCAACTATTTGGTAGCATCCAATTAAAAATACAAAAATAAAAATGCTTACATCTGTCTTTGTAAAATTCCAAGATTTTCACACATTTGAATGAGTTTTGTCCTAAAGGGCGTGCACTGTTGAACTTTTAAGCCCCTGTTGACATAAGTATTGTTTCCTGGCCTAATGTTTCATCAACCTATTATTGCCCAGTTGATGAGCATGATGTTGTAAGAATGATGTGGTGCATGTATGTATAGTGCTGATAAATATTGAAAGAGGCAGTTGTAAGTAAAATGTCTTTTCCAGGAACACAAGTTGGGGTTCAACTCTTCAGGATACTGCAGATGGGTCTGACACTGTAACCATAGGACCACAGACCATGGCTAAATTTCCTGCTTACCTTCAATTATTAGAATCTAAAATAAAGTCTCATTATTAGACCTGCATAATGCCCGGATGTTGGGTAGGATGTGTTGTCGGTAACTTGATCCATGCAAAAAATGGTGCATGTGCCTTCATATTGTGTACCTTCATTCGTTATTCATTATTCATTCATCTTGAGGACCATGTCTGTTGCCTTACTTCTGTTTATTTACTAAACTAAACTCTTTAAGTCAAAGGTCCTTACATGTATCTGGACATTTTCCTGCTATATTTTGACCAAAGCAATCAGTCAAGTGCCCGCCATGTTGGTCTACACAACTGTAGGCAGTTGTAGGTAGACTGTGTTCAATTGAAATCAGTAACCGGCCCCCACACTGCGATTCCCATTGTATGGCCACAGTGTTGCACTGCCATGCTTGACTAACAAGCATTGTTCAGCTACACTTGGCGCTGAAAACATCAACAAGTAGCGAGTTCATCTAGGCATTCATCAGCCCCCAGGGGTAACAAAAGAGCTGCATTGGTCCAGCCTTTGGTCTGCTTCATTTTTTATCCTCATACTTTAATAAGCAGGGCAGTTGTTTTGTATTTCTCAATTCCCACACACTTTTCACCTTTTTTTAGACACTGTCAATGTCTATGCGTGCGGCTAAAGTAGTAAAAACTTTATGTAAGAAAAGCCAAGAAATGGGTTAAATGTATTGGTTGATTTATGAATGAAAAGTGGTTGACAATGTTTCTTAAGTGTCTCAAATATGAATACTGAAAAATCTCGAGTCACAAGTAATCTTTTTACTTGACAGTAAGCAAAATAAAGTATTGAACATTGTTTGGGAAGGAGGGATGCAAATATATGTATATGGGGAAGGGTAGCTAAGGCATGCAGCAAGGGAAACAGTAAGGTGCTTGCTTACTAGGAAGTAGTATTTACAAGGAAGCAATTAGTAATTCACTGGTAGGGGAGTTATGCTGCTATTTGGGGGAAGGGAATATCTGCCAAGAATCTTGCATAGAAGTTAGCAGCATACATCTGAGTCATGCATCCTCTAAACCAATTTGCTGGAAGTCAAATGGCAAATGAGCATGCGTATAAGGTCACATAGCAGGCATTTACTGGATATGCAGAAATCCATATACAGAAATGGTGAGCGTCTGTCTGCTTGTCAGCTTGCCTGAAGTGGTTGATTCATTTCTTTAATTTGGATGTTTATCTGTGTACATTTATTTGAATATTTGATGACTTTTATTTCCCCTAATCGCCAGTAGCCCTTAGGATTCATCCCATATCCATGGTCAAATGTAACACTAAAGAGAGGATCCTGTTTTCTACCACACAGAATTGTGAAAGGCCCATCATCATCAAAGGAACTGGCACAATAAAAACACCTTTCACCAAATACAAATCCTTGGGCCAGTTAGGGAGTAATGCTTGAAATAGGCCTGTATACTTTATTAGAATTTCAGGTGTTTATTATGTAACTTGCTTCTCCAAGCTTTGTGATTTCTCCAAAAGGTGAACTTTCTGTGTAGCAGCATGCACCAGGGATCACTTTATGCTGGAGGATCTTGTAAAAAGTGATCTGACTATCTGTACGTAGCAACTCATCAAGGGTGCCATGACTCACCTTCGGAGGATGTTTAAATATACTAATCCTCTAATTGTTCTGTATACACACTCAAAGTTGGAAACATCTGGAGGTGGGGGTGCACTGATATATTGCTCTGTGTGCACACCCAGAGGCCAGAGTGTGCACACCCAGAGGCCAGAGTGTGCACACCCAGAGGCCAGAGTGTGCACACCCAGAGGCCAGAGTGTGCACACCCAGAGGCCAGAGTGTGGAAAAAGAATGAGCTTACAGTTAACAAATTTCATAGAGCTATTGTCCAAATTGTTTTTAAAAATCAGTAGTTGTGGCATTGAAGTGTATACGAAAATGAGGCCACTATACCTTGCTTTTATCCATAAGTTGAAATTTTGGGCAAAAATAATACTGTACCTCCTGCAAAACAGAATGTAAATTTGTGAATTGAATACAGTTGACAGAATTTTACAAGTAAACAAATTCTTTACCATACAAGTTTTATTCACACTGCTCTTTCTGTCTTTTTTTAGCACAATGATTATTGTGAAAGCAACAAAGCACACATCAGGCCGGAAAGGATTTACTCTGTTTACATCTAACTCAACTTTGTGTTTAGGAAGACAAAAGAACATCCCACGGACAATTTTGTTTTTCTTTTCATTGGAACAAATGGTTGTTTGGCAGGCTGGCCTGAGTCAGCATTTCTCTTTTGAATTGGAAATAAATGAGAAGCAAAATAGTTCTCTTTGAAGCGATTAACTGACAATGCAGCCTGTCACAGTCTGTTGGCGATTAGATATTTAGCACATTGAAGATTTTGACTTTTTCAGTTAAGGACCAATGCCCATGGAAAAAACAAATTTGGGGTGTTTTCTCACACAGAAAAAGTTGGCTTGTTGCACCTGTCTGTACGAAGTGCCTCGGGGGGCTCCCCCTTAGAGAAAACAGGCATCAAGTTTTGTGTCCCATTTATTTTCTATATAGGGAGTGCAAATTTGCCCTTTTTGGTGCCACAGTAATGACATATATTCAGTCTGAATGGGGCAAGCAAGGGGAACAATGTTAAGGCATCATTCTATTCTTCTGTTGGCAGGCAACTTCAGTATTCATCCCAAACAGTCAAGGCCTTTTATCAGAACCGTTTCAACAAGATGTTTTGAATGGATCATAAAATACTATTATAATTGCCTTCAATGGCACAAAAGTTGTTTGCGTCGTACACATTGAAGCATATCACACGCAAGGGTATTATTACAGTGGAGGGAGACAACTCCATTGTCAACAAACGGAAGTATCTTTGTCAGGCAATCCATTTTTTGTGACAGCTATTATGTACTTGTGTACAGTGGGGAAAAACACCGACTGTGAGAATAAGTTGACAGAATGCTGCAAATGATTTCCCTTTCCATAGTGGAGGGGTCAATTTCATAATTGATTTTTTGTATTCTATTATCAACATTAGTGTACTAAGTATATGATGTAAAAATAAATAGCCTACTTGCTTTAATGGTTACATACTAGTACTTGGATGTCATGTATTCTTTGTTTCTTTGTATGCATCTCTAATGGTGGTGATTTAAGAAGACTTTGGAGTTTGTTTGGGCAAATTGGAGCATTTTGTTTGCTACATATGCAGTCAGCTCATTCTTGGTAATCCATTGTGCATGTAGATACATCATCTGTGAGAAATCCATAGCTTGCAAAATGCTGGATACTTCCCTCTCACTTGAGTGCATTATGAAGCAATTAGGCTGCTATATGTATTCACAGTGTAAATGCCATGTAAAATGCCAAACAATCTTTCATGTGCTGGAGAGATTTTAGGATACTAATTTCTATTCATCCAATATCCCATCTTTTTCTGGCAAGACACCAGGGGCACTTTCAGTAATGCAAAACTGTGCATACATATGCATACTATCAATGATAAAGATAGACAGGGTATGCTTATACCACTTCTATATGTATTGGACTCTTGAATGCACCCATCATTGCACTTGCTTTGAATTGTTTTGGAGATGTTGGACTTTACAGCTCCTGAATGTGTGCTTTGCTAGATAAAATCTGAGTTTGAATTTCTCATCCGAGAGGGCCAAAAATTTATTATCATTGTTCCAGAAATAGTAGTGCTCGGAGTTGTGTGTACTGTTTGGAGGAGGAGACTTCAACTTCTTGGCCAAGTCAACTGGCTTCCTAAGAGTTCCAGCATGGCAGATCTTGCTCCCTGCCAGCAGACACCCCACCACATGACTGGCACCACCTTTGTGACTGCTCCAGTCTTACCTGAATGTGGCAGGGTACCCAGGACCATCTGCTACACCTACCTGATAGACCTGGCCCCTAATGACAGACCTACAAAGAGTTGTATGCCACGGTCACTTAGCGGCCATGTGATGTTAAGTACAAGTTCCTGAGATGGTTCTTTTTATGGTGTAGGTTTTTCATACCTTTCTTCACAGATTGTTGTGAGAATTTTGGCCAGCTCATTAACATTTAAAGTGCCCCTTAGTATTTTTTGAAAAAGGAAATTATATGGCTCCCAAAACGGGGAGATTGTGCAAATCAGTGCCAAGATCAACTCCCTGGGTCTTTGAGCTTTCATATGAGAGCAGAATGGCAAGCAAATATGGTTAAAAATGATCCTAAGTGTCGAGAAAGTTGAGGGTTACCGCTTGAAAAATGGCTGTAAGCAGACTTTGGAAAAATTACTTTTCAGGGGGATTTTTCCTTTGTGGGAATAACTAAAAATGTAATTGGTTAACCCACAAAAAATTGAAAAGAAATTGAAAGATTGGGGGCCAGACAATAATTTAATATGTGTTTCAATATGTGTTGGTATGCTTGTTATTTCGCCCTGAACAGTGCTGATTTTTCACTGTTTTCAATAGGGCTTGAATTAGTGGACTCAGATCTGGGCCTCTGTAGTGTATAGAGGGGGTACTTCATTCTTGGCTGGTGCTATACGAACTATTGAATGAATGACTGGATTTGCAGTGCATAAATGTTGACTACAAGACGATGACTTTGCAAGGGAATATAGCACAATCTTTGTTGCAAAGCTTTCTAGAGAAGGCAACATCTTCCTGCTGCTGAAACGTATGAACTTCATTATGGCCTTATTTTGAGTCAGTCATGCATGATTCACAAGGATTTGTGTATCAAGGGATAAAGATGCATTCAAATACGTTGCTGAAAACTGTATACATGTACCATCCTGGACAAAATTGTTGGGACACTTGGCAATAGCTAAACACTCTCCAGCCCCCTCCCCCACATCCCGGTCAATGGTGTCATGTCCAGCCGGCGCGCAGACCGCACGCATTAACCCAGCATTGACAGGGTCTGGGGGCTGGAGGCTCAACAAGATTTGTCCAGATTGTAGAATGATGTGATTCTGATGTTCTAGATACCATACCCTGAATTTGGAGTAGAAATCAAAAGTTAACCAATACTTGAATAACTCCAGAACATAGGGACTGGGGAACATATGGAAGAACACCTGGGACTGGGGAACATGGTGGAACCTCACAGGGACTGGGGAACATGGTGGAACCTCACAGGGACTGGGGAACATGGTGGAACCTCACAGGGACTGGGGAACATGGTGGAACCTCACAGGGACTGGGGAACATGGTGGAACCTCACAGGGACTGGGGAACATGGTGGAACCTCACAGGGACTGGGGAACATGGTGGAACCTCACAGGGACTGGGGAACATGGTGGAACCTCACAGGGACTGGGGAACATGGTGGAACCTCACAGGGACTGGGGAACATGGTGGAACCTCACAGGGACTGGGGAACACATCGGAGAACACCTGGGACTTCCAGCTGATTTTTCTCAGAGTCAAGTTCCAGGTAATGCAACAAAACCTCAAACTGCACAGTGATGCACAATGAAGGGGATCTGTGTTAGCATTGTTAATGTTGAAAGTGAGGAAGAACCAGTCTCTGGCATAGTTAAAATAATTTGTAGCTTTTTCTTTAAATAAACCACTTGGTTCACTCTCTAATAACTTTGGCTAAACAAAGAAAGGAAGAGCACATGACTAGTTCCCTTAGAATCATCTCCAAGCTTGGAGACTGTCAGAATAGTGTATAACAGTGTGGTGACAGTTAAGTATTCTTAATGTTATAGGTTTGATCAGTCCATCTGCAGTCAGTTGTCTTTGTTGAGCCTAAGTAGTTCCAATTTTAACTAGTTACATGTTTGTTTTTTCAGTCTAACCACACCCCATTTAGGAAACAGTTGTCGAATGAATGACAAGAATAATGATGTAACATTTGATTCATGTGATGGTCCCTAATGCTGTATCCATTCAAAATTACAGTGGTTAATTCAAACAAAGCTTGTATTCAGTTATTATGACTCAGAAAAAATCCATTAGTAGGCAGCATAAAACAAAGAAGTTGATCGATCGTCCCAGCCCGACCCACCAAAATGCCCAGACTTTTTTTAACAGTGCATATTGTGAAGATTCAGAGATGACAAATAGTCAATTTCGAGTACTAAAATCTTGCATTCCACATGTAAACAAACAGTAAAATCCAAACTGGATCCTATCTGGTATCTTCAGAAGTTTCCGTTCAGGCAAAATTGCAGATCTAGTAACGCACACTAGGGTCACATTAAAATCAGAGTCCGGGGGGGGCCTCCTGCCAGACCCTACTTTCTGGATAAAAGTTGATCAACAATCAGTGTTTATGCAGCCTATCGCAAAAAATGATTCATTGCTTGAGAACTTTGGTTTCTTTGTATGTTGATACCTCAACCCACCAAGAATTCTTGTATTTGATACTCAAATTTCACAATTTCCTGAGCCCTTAAAAAGTGCTAAAAGTGCTCATACATATACATCCAAAGCATTTAGGCAAATCTTTTGTCTGATATCATTTAGTTTTGTTCTTATAGATTTTTCCAACTGATCATACGCTCAGTCCGCTGATGGCAGTGCCTGACCAAAGGGGGTAACCCTTGTTTATCAGTAGGAGCAGCTAGTTGAAGCCCCTCGGGTGGAAAAGTGTATTTTTCAGATGCTAATTGCAGATTCTGTTTGCACTAGTAGAAAGTATATATAGGCAGTCTGTGGTAGTTTGCACTGTGTATATTCCTATAGGCTGACGGTGAACATTTTACAAGCCATTGGATAAATGTTTTTCTTCTCAACTATTTAGTGTTGTTTGGTGTCAGATGATAAAAAGGTGTAAATAAAGGGTCCACTAATTCAAGTGAGAATTTCTGCCCAGCTCATTAGCATGAAAAGTGCCCCCACAGTATCTTTTGAAAAAGGAGATTGTTTGGCCCCCAAAATGGTGAGATTGTGTAAATCGTCGCCAGGACCAAGGATCAACACCCTGGTTCTTTGGGCTTCCATCTGAGATCATAATGGCTAAAAAAATATGGTTTTGGAAAACGGTTCCAAATGCCTTCCAAATGTTTTCAATGGGCTTGAATTAGTGGACTGCACTCAGAAGCAGTTACTGTTATTTATTTTCATCATGGATGAACCGTGGCTGAACTAAACAAAGGAACACTGTGAAGCATTTGAAGTCCCCACCCCTGCCTTTCACTGCACAAATTTTCCTGTCTACCTTCCGTGTAAACATGCAACTGTCATTTGAGTTGTCTTGAGATATTTTGAAATGGCCGTGTACTTTAACTTTCATTGCACATGTAGGCTTTTGAATTAGCCCCTCCTTCAAAGAACCATCATTAATTTGTCTTGGCCTGGCACTACTTGGTAATGTGCCAGTGCCATCTTTATACTGTCATTAATTCATGTCTTCTCTCATCTGCCTCACCTCTACTGGAATAGATTGTAGTTATTGAACACTTCAGAAAGGACAATGGGGAACTTGGAAACGCTGTAACTTGCAGACATTTGGGTGGCAACACTTATTGATGGAATATTGCCTGGCTGGTGCGATACTGCTTTCACAAATGTAATTGCTATGGGGATCGTGCCGACAATTTTGTTGTCCTCTGCTTTCCAATGAAGGGCGGCCATTGTCTTCAAACAATAGGGATATTGTGACAGCACACTGGCACCTCATTGTCATCAAGTACAATGGATACTAGTCTGCATTTGATGAAGGTCCTCTGGTGATTAATTTTTCTTCTGATGGAATATTCCTGGTATATGCACATCTTGGGTTTATGTAGCAGTCTGTGGGGATCCAATGAAGTTTTGTCAAGGAAGGATGGCATCATGTCAATTCTTCAACTCCGTAAATTTTAAAAACTAACATCTTATTACTGAACAAATTTACCTTGAATTTAAAGAAATCAGAGTTATTACCAAAATAGAGGAAGAATTTTTACAAAATATCCATGTGAGAAATTAAACACTCAACCAAAGTAACCACGTGAGTTCCTTTGATGCCTCACATATAACACATATATGTATGCACATGTGTGTAAATCCCACATGACACCCCATTTTTAAGTATTTGTTATACCTTTGTTTCTTTGACTTGTGGTATTTCGAAGAAAGGATCACCAGTACTGCCTTGAAACAAGTTGTGTTCTAGAACTAATATGGCCTATAAGACCAAACAAATTTGTTAATTATGCAGTGCCTCAAACTTTCCATTTAGAAAAATTGTGGTTCTTCTAAGAAAATGGTTTTCTAAATTTGGAGTAATTTCTATGAAATTGAGATTAGGCAATCCCCAGTTCCCACCCATTACGCACATTTTTTTGAGAATGCTTAAGAAAAGGATCAGTATGGAGACATTTGGTTGCTTAATTCCAGATAAAATGCCCACTTTCAACTGCTTTTAAAACCTCAACAATTTTCTGTGACAGTGCACTAAGACAGTGTTAGCACATTGTAGTTAAACTAGCAGATTTCTCAATGATTTTGTACACATACACAATAAGTATTAAGTCTATTAAGGTGACTATATTTTAACTTGGTAGTGGTACAGGACCTGCATTGTAGCTACTGTCATTCTCTCATGGGGCTTCAGGGTTTTGCAAAAATAGGTTTATGGTAAGAAATATCACTGAAATCTTGTACAGATGACTGTCTTATGTCAACTTTTTCATTTTGTGCCAATTGGTTGTGAAAAGTTGTCTATTTGAAAAGTCAAGGTTTACTGTATATACAGGACAGCAGAGATCCTGCAATGAAGCTTGTCCCTGAGGGAGCCATTTTTTGAGGGGGGATTGTCTCGCCACTGGAGAAGGGGCCCCAATCTTAGTTGTCTCATGCCCAGTCTTTTTTAAACTAGGCAAGCATATAAAGACATTCATTATCTGTGAAGTTCAAATTTGACCTGATATACGTATACGGTTTTTGTTATGATTATTTATAGTTTATAGTCTCGTCTAGGAAAAGTAGGCTTTTAGCGAGAATTGTATATCCAATTTTCATAAAAGGAAGTCAGGTTGGGGTAGTGGCTCTTTCCTGGCCTTCCAGCTATTCAGTCTGAGTTTGAATCCGGCTCAGTCCACATACATGGATTGGGTTTTCAGTCCCAACTTGATTCTGTGGGTTTTACTCAGAATATTCCTCCGGGCTTTTCCTCCCACCTCTAAAACAGTAACTGCTTCTCATTGTCTCCTCTCTATGTCTTTCTTCAGGCTTGCAAGCCACAGTGCCTAGGGTGGTTTTGAAGAATCTGTGGTGTCACTACCAGAAATGATTAATGATAATTAATAAATAATAATAAAATCGGTTTTAAAATGACAATATGACACTACAAAAACTTCTGAAGGCAGGCATGAAAATTGCCCCCTCCCTGGCTCGTTTAGAGTTGCACCTAAACTGGTTATATCCAAATAAATTATTTTCTGCAGGAAAATGAGGTATAACATTTCTTATAATATTGGGGTAATATGAAACACACTGATGTGAAGATTGATTCCAAAACTCATTAGTTTCTTGTTACTTGCTAATATTGATCATTGCTCTAGCTAATGGAGAGGGTCAATCTTGACAAGTTGTGCTTTGCCATCACAAAACACTGAGTGTCATTTGTAAGCACATGTAAGTTTTTATCTATACATAATCTGGAAATTCTAGTCACCTTGATGTGAGGTTCCATCCTTTCATTCCCTCTGCTTGATTCTCAAAATAGTGTTCTTGATTTGTGATGCGCAGACCAACTGAATAGACAAATGCTTATTCCCTTTAGCCACCAGCACTTGTGGAGATGGTAGTCAAAGATAAGTTCACTTAATATCATAAGGGCATGTTGTCTTATGATATTTGAAGATCAGGGAGGTGTGTGGGTTGCAGAATGTCATTTCCCTGCGGACACCTCTGTATGAGAATCAAGAGTGATTAATTTTCCTAAAAGTCTGGATAGGACATTTGAGTTGAAATCTTTGGCTGGAGCTGGCTGACAGTAATTGGAAGAGACAGATTAGCATTGTTTGCCCAACCAACCTAACAGTGGCAAACCTCCTCATGTATTGTCTACCTAGGAACTTATATCAATCTTGTAACAACACACATTGCTCCAGGGGCTTCTGTACCATTCCCACTTTTTGTCTATTTCCATTAAGTTGAAATGGCAGTAAACGATTTAATTCTTATCCCATGGGTGTCTCATGGAACAGGGCATTGCACTGCTAACATGGATAGAATTTCCTTAGTGTTTCATGGGGTAAGATGGCCAGCTCACAAGATTCCCTTTGCTTCAAGGGTCGTGCTGCTAAAGAAAAATTTGTAGTCTTTCCTGTCTAATTACATTTATATGTTCGGCTTATCCTCTTATGGGTGTTGGCGGTGTTTATTTTCACCAGATACTGTGAGAGTCACCATGGGCCATCTGCTGTCCTTTGATAAAGCTCTCGCCTGTATTTGTAGCAAATGGTCTACCCCTTTGTACCTAGCCATGTAGGACGACATTGAAGTATTACAAATTTTGTCTAGTTGAAAATTTTTATGAACTGAGCATTTTTTAGTTGTTTTCAGAGAAAAGGTTGTTCGTACCATTTTGTGATAAGCCACTTACAGCTGGTACTCAGGAAGGATTCTTTTAACTTGGCAAGAAACCATCGAAAAAACAAGAAGTACAATCCTGTTCATGTTTGTGAGACAGATGTTAGGGAGTGGTGATATTTATTGTTAGTAAATGATAACCAGACTTTCAGACTCGTTTGTCCCAGTTGGCTGTAAAATTGCTCGGGAGAGTAAAATACCTTTCAAATGTGCTTATTTTTGACAAAGGTATACCTGTTGGCCTAACCAGAAATGTAAGGTATTGAGCTGGCAAGTTGACTTGACAGTGACTTCCCACACTTTGCAATACTGGGAGTAAAGCAATGGTCATATGGGTTACTGTCACTGTGCAAAGTTGGAGTCTGTATATGATGTTACATCTTGAGGGGACTTTCTCTGCTGGGGGAAGAAGTGAATTGAGCACGAAAAGAATAAGTCAGGAAGATTGAAGAGAGCACATGTGATATTGACATAACATAAATACCACCATCCTCATCGCTCCAATTTCTCTTGAATGGAGAGGAAAGTAAAAAGTACAGCATGTTTTGTGCTGGGGCCGGGCAGGTCTAACCCTCATTGAACAGGCAGGAAAATGAAACGTGTTTTGTTGTTGTGTCAGTGTTGAAAGTGGTATTGAGTTTGTTTAGCTTTGCGATTGGATCCATGTGACAAACTAATAGGATCGGAAACATGAACCCTTGGGGTCTCTCAGTAAATAAGAGCCAAACAAAAGTAAGGTTTTGTGTCTGTTAATATTGCCTTGGCCTGTGATATTACCTGTCTTGTACGTGTTCAATGATGCCTCCGGATTCACTCAATGCGATCAATCAATACAGGTATATGCTGTCAGCATAAAACACTTTTGTGGTTGATGTGGCTCTTTCAGGGTTGAGATCTTTCTCATTAAAGAACGTAATGAACCTTTTCCTTGTTAGAGATTTACCAAGCACCAAGCCTGGGCTGGAAAACTTGGTCAGGGAATATTAAGGTGTGCTACTTTCTGAAGTTTCTTGCATTTAAGATCCGTTTCAGGAAACCAGGATGAGGTTCGAGCAGTCACTTGTTTAGTACATGTAATATTGATGTTATGGAAGTAAAGCAAATCAGCTTGAAATAAAGGGACTGCCCATAGTGACAAAGTTTAACAAAATTGAACAAGACTGTCTTTGTCGGATATATGTATATGGTGCCAGTTTAATTTTGAAAAAGAAATTGTGTGTGCTTTTCAAAAAAGGTAATAGGCCTATTGTGGATTCCAAACTCCTTGCTCATGTCACTTGTAGCACAGACTATGAACTCTTGCATATACCATCTTTCCATTGGAGCAGTCATACACTTTCTAAATAGAGTCATTTCCATTTCACTTCCAATTTTTAACTTGTGGAAGGTATATAACTTAAATATATGAGTATTTACAATTCAGACTGCTTTGAAAAGAATCCATAGATTTGAATTTGGCTTTGTTCAGAATTAACTCAACTGGAGAATGAAAGAAACTCTCACAGACTGGTTTTTGGGTGCGGATCACTTTATCAACCAAATATTATCAAATTGACTTGAAAAATATGATTACATGTAGTGTGAAAGGTATAATTGTATTTTACACATTCAATCTATGGTTCTGAGTAGTGAGATGCAGCTGTGTAAAAGGCAGGTTTAGTTCGTGCATGGCCCACACGATGAGAGCTTGCAGACTGTAAGTGTGCTAATTTAACATTGAGAAGAGCCCTTTTGCTGGGCAAATAAACATTGGTCCTGTGAGATATGTTGCAGAAAAGGAAAGGCCCTGTGTACCTTATATTACAGGTGTAAATTCCTGAACTTTATATAGAGAAATTGGAGTGGGAATTGAAGGCACCAGGCATGAACTGCAATTAATCTTCTGAAAAAACTCTCAGATTTTATCATGTGACTTGTGGATTTCATCTTTATGATTCAGTGCAGCATGGCAACAAGCGATGAATGAAGTTTGACTGAATTGGAATTTTCAGTTAAGCAGTACTTTGGACTTAAGTTTTCTCTTGGACAAACTAACAGCTGAAAGTAGGACCATGCATCTTAAAAAAAAAGATACATTTTAGTGAAATTTAGATATTTTTGTTGTATTTAGCCACATAGTGAAGAATTTTGATGCAGGACTGTTATGTTGCATGCAGTAGCATAAATTTATGTATAACTACAACAAAATGTGAGTGCAATTGCACAATGGCCCGCAACATCTTCAAAAAAGGAGACATAGTGTTTGTCCCTAATGTGTGAATTTCAAAGCTGAACAATTGACAATTCCTCAGATTATGGTGAACCTGCTTTGATGAATATCCAGGGTAAATAGGCAGAATAAATGGAATTATACTGCATGTGGGGTTTTATATTCACAATTGTGTCTTGAAAAAACATCCAAAGAATGTGATAATTTACACTTGCCTGCTTCATAAAGCCCTGTCCAAGTCATGATGGAGACCTGGGCCAGAGTGGTATTATCAGGCACTAACCATAAGTGATGGCATTACTGCAAGGGAAACTGCTGAGTTATTGGGAACAAAGTTGAAGTAATTGAACCATACAGACAGGGACAAATGAAATTCTCTCATGCTCAGTTAGGCAGTTCAGTCGAACATTACAGTCCTTTGGGCCATGGGATTTCATCAGATTTATCAATATTTTGCAGCAATATGAATGTCTATATGGACATCTCTATATTTGTTCTGATTTATTACTCCTATTTGGATATATAACATTCATCATTACACTACATTGTATCAAAGGCTTCAATAAGTGCCTCAATAAAGCAGCATACAGCACTGCGCATGCTTTGGTGCCAAGTCTGGTGAATGTTTATGTGTAAACTTACATTGACATTTAATGTCAACAAATTTATTTTGGAAGTGGACATGCCAGTCATGCACTTTGGAAGACCTTTGCATGTCTTGTGATATTTGCCTCTGTACATTGATGAATTAAATCATTGTAACTTCAAATGATCAATGGTCGATCTTTTTCAACATTTGTCTGATTTTGTCAGATTTCATTGGAATTCGTCTCACCTAATGGTCATGTATATAATGCAAGAATCAAATTAGTCTTTGACTGATTTCAAGAACGTTTTTATCAAGTGTATCAAATGGGGTATAACCAATGGCACAGTGTATTGCAAGAAAGCAATTGAAGGTTGAACCACCAATAAAGGACAAGAAGAACTAAATCAGCTGTTTTTGAAAGATTATTTGACTTTTCATGAAATGGAAGGTATGCAGTTTCACTTGCCTATATCAAGACCTCATTTCATCCAGATGTTGATGCACAGATCTGTTGACCTAAATAGACATGCGAATGGAAGAGATATATATTTGTTTATTCAAGGATATATACCAAGGTTTAACAAAGGAACTACTTCACAGACACACAAAAATAGAGAAAATATGTTGAAAGCAGAAATAAACGGATAAAAATGTAAAAATACCTAGGGTAGTATACAATAACTTCATGAATTTGAATGAAATGCATTTAACATTGATCACAAAATGACGAAATTGTTTCATCTGTGGTATGTTCAACAATTGTGGACCATGAAATTGAATCGTCTTTCACAAAAAAGTTTAGTGAACGTATGAAATTATTTTAACAAAGTGCAAACATGAGCAACGAAAGGTGAAATTAAACATATGAGAGGTCATGGATTTTGACATATTTGAAGTTATCAGTTCATAAATTTGACTGAAACAAGTTGAAAATGCACAGCAAAACCTTTAGAATACACATAATTGGCAAGTAAATGAAATGGCAACACTCAGCACTACCACTGGGTAGAGTGCAACAAAACACCCTGTTTTCGCACCAGCAAATCCGTGACTAATCTATTGAACAGATTAAGATTTCTGTGTTACGAAGTCTCGTGGTGAACGACAGAATACAGAGTAGGTGTTAAGACACCATGGGTGCCAAGTAAGCATGGCCGCCTAGGCTTCCCGTTTTTCCACCTGTGCACTGGGCGTGAAAATGCCGTCAAATGCTGTTGCACTGCATTTAGTGGCACAGGGCCAAGTGGGAATGATGAGCAGCAGATATTAAGTGATGAATGGACTACAAGAGTTGTCACAAGAAGAAATCATTAACAAATGCGGCGAGCAGATAAAATTCTCACGGCTGTAGTTATTTGGAATTTGAGATGACTTGCTTGGCTCTTTTACTCAGCCCAACAGATACCGCTGCATCTATCAACCCTTCCGACATGCATGCAGGACTTCAATAAATGGCCATAAGAGCCCTCAATCAAATCTAGTGAAAGACTACACACAATTCCCATCCGCCTATGTCCCCTCCATAACCAACCCAGAGGGATCTGGTTTGTGTATCAAAAAAATTCCCCGCTTGCTATCCTGTTAAAATAGGATAACTTGCCTTGTTGGATGTGTAGTGGATGGCTTTGAAAATGGAATGGCTTGCAGCCTTCAAGTTGAGAGTATTTGTCTTGAGATTCATTTCATGGGTGTTGAGCACAAATTGTGTACTGCAGGAGGAGCTTCTCACATGTACTATAACTTGGTTGCCATCGATCGCCCTGCATGGCGCAGGAATTAGGGAAGAACGGAGTAAAATGGTCTAATCCCATCAAACTCTGGCAATTGCCCACTCTTGGCAAACAAAACAATTAAGATGGTCACACGATAGCTTCTGTCTGCGGTACACCATGCTGTTCATCCAAGCTGAGCCTATCTTAGAGAGCGCACTCTTTTAAACCAATTAGGACCAATGCGGGCAGAAAAAAGCCCTAGCTGTCAGGAGCTGTTCTTGTCAGGCAACCGGATCATCCACTCACCTTACGTTGTCGTCTGTAACTGGGCGTTGAAATTCTGGCTGGTAACAAACGGTCGGGGTGTCAGCGTCAGAATGGGATGGCACAAATGAATTATCTCATTCTCGCACTTTACAACGATCGGGACAGTCAGAGAAGAATGTATGAACGGCAAATCTGTAGCCAGCTAAATGCACTCAGCCCGTTGCCAAATTGGATCATGTTAGGCGTAATTCGTTGGTTTAAGTCCCTTCGTGCTGCTTCCGTGTTTGGCGTAAGGTCATGTGTTTTTTCTCGATGGCAATGCATTGACAGTCACAGATTGTGTTGACTGAAAAAGCAAATTGAAAACATGCATGTAGCTTTGGTGTCCTTACTTAATACTGTTGGCTTGAATTACATGTGAGACATATAGCACTTACTGACGACTGTTGTGAAACCTTTACCAACTTGCTGATGGAATTGTTAGTTCGCAAAGTAAAAATGTTAAAAGATAATATTTCTTGCTTCTGTTTACTTTCTAAGGGCTGAGTGATACATAACCTGTTAAAAAAAAATTTGTTTTAGACTTACTGTAGTAGTAAGTTTTTCAAATTCAGTTGAATTGTTTGCAAGGAAAAAACAGTGTCCTATTGCGCAAAAGCCAGGGCAGTTCAACGTGCCAAAACATCATGTCAAAATCTTACCTGTTTCTCAAACTAGCAACAACATCAACGCTTCAGCCTAGTAATAAATGCAAATGTGTTGTACCTTCTCCAATGTTTCAGTGTGATTCGAATGGTTGAACCACACATTGTGTTAAGGATTTTGGGCGAACACATTTGTTTTTAAAGTTGAACAAAACCGGTACAATGATGTTCATTCTACTTGAACTTGGATATTCCTTGGAAATCTAATAGTAGTTCTGACCATCAAATAATCTTTCTTCGGATTTAGATACTGAGATAACAACAGCCCTACCAGCCATTTTTACACAGCCTTATGTGCTCTTCCAACCGCTAATATCCCTATTGAATTGCTCCAGGGAGATTAAAAATTTTAGATGAGAACTTGAAATGGGTATTCTTGTTCAGTGCCTTGCAACGTATCTCTAACCAGCCGGCTTTTTACGTTCAAAAAGGAAAATTCCACTGAATATCTGCCAGGCCCTGAAATCACACAAACAATTTAGTGCTGACTATTTTACTCCTGTGGCAAATTGGCTAGAAAATCCTTTTCAAGACATGTTGGTTGGATTAGGAATCACCCCCCCCCCCCAAGGAGAGGTAGAGAACTTCTTTGATGGGACTGGCAAACAGAGTTTGGTATTGTGATGTTGTCATGTTGTGTATGACTAAAGACGGTGAAATATGTGTGGTTTTGTGGGTTTTCTGTTAAGGATTAATAACTTGCCAACTGGTATTTTTTGATTAATTTGAGAGCTCCGAGGGAGATTACCTTCAGCATTAAATAGACTTTGATTAAATTTGTGTGGCTTTTATGATGCCAATTCATTACTGTTTTGGGATGTCATCCTGCCTTGTTCAGGCCAGAGCACAAAGTGTTGCTCCTATACCATGCAAACATCAGTGTAAGTCCTGTGTGGTATCTCACTTAACAGAAGTTATGGTTTACGTCTGGTGCTGTTGACAGTTGTTTCTCTCGATAAACCCACCTTCATAAAATTGATTTTAAGAGTTATATGGAATACAGTCAGTATTGGGAAATGAAATTATAAGTTTCCATATGATTTTGTTTTTTGTCTGCAGTGTTTGAGGCCATACCAATAATCAAGATTGTTAGGATAAGAGTCTTCATACATAGACATGTGGTCCCCTTAAACTTGATGATTCTTGTGAATTTACTGCTTCCTGTGCCAGTGGTGATGCTAATCCTCTCATTCAAGGAATTCATATGATTTTAATTTAGCAAATTGGCAGCCACAAGCTATACGTAATGAAGGAACGAGGCAATTGCAAATTTATTTCCAGAATTGATAATCCAGTGCACTCTGTTCACAACCCCCCCCCTCTAATCCGTCATGACCATTCCAATTGGTGGCGTAGAAAACTCTGATTAAGTCTAGCCAAGAACGACTGAGGCTATATCTGCCTCATCTATGCACTGCGTGGTCATTCTTGGATTGAAGTTTGTTATGTTTTTTTCTTTGAAACTTTGTAGTAGTCTTCTTAAAGGATTGCATGCTGGTCATGTAGTACCAGAAGTAGATTACTTTTCTGGAATCATGGAGCTTTGAGAATTTTTGCTCTACAGTATTTTTAATCAGTACTTATGCTAGAGGGGAGATGGTTGAGGATCCTTTTATAAGTCCAAGTACCCTACATGCCCCTTGAGTGAAATAGTAACGTTTAATTTTCAGTGCAAAAGTCCAGGTCATGGTGATGACTGTGTTTCATGATTAATGTATTTAGCATATAGATTGTATGAGGTTGGAGGCAGGTGAAGATGGAACAAGCTTCTGTTAAGATCACAGCTCTCATCTTATGATGATAAGCAGATTGAATAACCATCAATAAATAGCGCCATCAAGCCTCTCTGGTGACTGCTTGATGTTACATTGTTGGCTGTAGATAAAAAAAGTACAAAAGGCTTAAAATTATTTCCCCATGTACCCTTCAATATTACCACCTGAATCGAGTGGCCATTCGTTAAAAATTTCTACTAGATTCCTATTCCAAATGGTGCGATGAATAAAGTGTCTTTGTTGGTCTCCGCACAAATACCAACCATAAAGGGGACCGATGACCCAGAGTCTAGCACTAGATGAACCCCTCATGTGGAAAAATGACTTCAGATTTTTGGCTGGTTATTAGAAATAATTTTTGCAGCTGGGGATGTGAGCGGAGTGTGACTTGTCAAGGATGAGGGGGTCAAAGGTAGGCATGCATGGGGTCCCTGTGAAAGGCGTCCCAAACCAATGACGGCGATTCGCAGCAATTGCCGGTGTGGCATTTGCATTAAATTCATGGAAGGGGTCCATTCAGATATGTTTCCAATGATAAAGGCAGCAGAAAGTAGGCCACAGGTCTTGTCCTTGTCAAAATTGCCAGGAAAAAAGTTAATTGCTACAAGTCTTCTAGGGCTTTTTAGTTTTTGTAAGAGCTGCAAATTTTTTTGCTCTGACAGACTGTTGAGCCATGATGAAGACCAATCTAAATATTGGAGACGGTCCAACAATTGTACAGTTAAGCATTGGGAAACTTGAATTGTTAAAACACATCGGTAGGTAACTACTAAAAGGCCAGAAAGTGAATTTCCATCTTGTAAATGTTCATGAAATGAACGAGAAAGACAGAACAAAGGGCGATCATTCATGTACCAACAAGTATGAGAAAAGGAACATTGAGGGGAAAGAGAAAAGTAGGATGCAAGAAAAAGGAAGCACAGCAAGAGAATAAGAAACTGACAATTGTGCGGCCTTGTGCTGTGCCTACAGGAAACCAAATAAGCTGGAGCAAGGACTACTTGTGTTAGGCAAGACCTAAAATCCCTTTAGCCCACAGAACACTGTTAAATGCAAATAAGTAACTTATTCTTGTGTTGAAAATGTAATAATATGAATGTTTCTTGGTTTCCTATTTTAATAATTTTTAATAATTTATTTCCATTTTGTTTCCAGTATTATACCAGTGACAACATGTAAAAGAGATAAAATTTACCAGGCGTTGCTTGTGAGTGGAATTAAGAATTGAAATGAATTTCTTTAATGCATCAACTGTTCAATTTTGTTTGACAAACAGTAAAGTGATCTGAAAAGGGCAAGTGCCATATAATGATGGAACTACTCTATAGGAGGAATTACCACTTTTTCGGTCATTGTATGATGGCCACAAGCACCTGATGACAGTTGAACTTCTGACAAATTCACAGCTGCTGCGTTGCCTGGCCCTTTCACTCCCAGGAAAAATGGAGAGGTTCTCTTACTTTTGGTGGAGAACGATTTAAAAAATGTCTCTAATCCCCGACTGATGAAAGGCGACGGCTGCAGATGATGAAAAACCATCTTCATTTGGGCCATCAAGTCCTTGAATGCACATTACATGTAAAGATGGACGTCAGAATAAAGCTATTTCCCATCGTCTCCCAGCTGTCAACTTGTCTTATTCCATTTTTGAAAAACCGCAGCAATACATCAAAGTTTGGGCATTCATCACCATTGGCATTTTTGTATGGCGATTAAGTTGGCAGCTTGATTACATTATGATTGTAATTCAATATTGCAACAGTTTAAAGTAAAAAAGTCCAAGCTCTCTCTCATAACATATGGGCATGGGTGGTACAGGATTTTGCTGAAGTTTTGTTTCATCTTATCTTATTATAGTTATCTGGTTATCTTGCAGCAGAAGTTATTGTCATTTGACTGATTGATAAGATTTATAGTTCATTTTGAAAATTAAATATCTAGTTAAGAGACTAAAAATGTTTGATTTATGCTAAAATAATAATATCAAATTACAGTAATAATAATACTCATCAAAATCAAATTACATCACATCAATTTACATAAAAACCCACAAAATACATCAATACAAACTCACACAACATCTACATGTGTACAACTATTCAACGGCCAGTAGATGGTGATGTCTTACAGACTTAATTATAGAAGACGCAAAGTCAACTGTTCATGCTTGGAAGCAAGTTTCTGCACAGGGAACTTATGTATACTTATACCAGGATAATTCATTATCTGAAATTGAATTGTCAAGAAAGGATCATTAATTACAATGATTATATGAGGCTGGTGTGAATTATTTGCTTTTTTGTGTACAGCTCAGTGAGGGGGCTATATACCAAGTAAATTCATACTTCTTTGATTTTCTTGCCTTCAAGTCAGTCTAATGTGTGAATTAATCTGTTCACTGTCCACATCTACATTGTAAAGGGACAGAAATAGCATCTACAAAACGAGGCACCACTGACCAATAATTCCTCTTTCATTGTCCATATTGTCTGACATAAAGTGGAATTACTTTTTAGGATATATGAATACCAAATATTAGAATTTGCTTTTGATAACCAAATTTACACTGTTCAATGTGTGTTCTGTGCTACATATTTTGAGCAAAAGCTCAATCAGGTGGGACAGGATGCTACAACCTCATGTATCGGGGGGGGGGGAGATTGTACACTATTTGTTACTGATATTGCCTGACTGGTTGTGGCACCACCAGTAATGACTTTTGGTGTGAGTACACAATTCCCTTGAAGGAAACCCCTCATTTTATGTTGATTCAAAAGAAAATCAACTCTGCTTATCTTCACGCATATCTTGCTGGTGAAATCTTGGTAATTGTTCCATCAAGGATTTGGAACTGGAGAGCCACAGCTGCTGTCATAAGGCAATTGCTTACAATTGTATAATCTCAGCAATCTAGCAGAAAGTGGCCTTAATTCCATAGTCAACTTTCTCCTGTTTCTATCCTGATTGTTTCTTCCAGCACCTGTGGCAGTTGCATATGTAACTGTTCAGGCAGGGCCGTTAAAGTGTAGAAGCATGCTGGAGATGACAAATATCCTGAGAGGTGTGGAGGGGCTTTATTGGAAAGGTAGTTTGTCATTAGATGTACTTTTTTTAGCATTTTTAAGATTCAGATTGTTATTTAGGACTTTGCACACATTGTTGGCTTCTGTCATTACAAATACCAAAGTGACTGTCACCAGTGCAGATTTTACATTGTATATGTACATGTATATTTGTGTAATTATCACTCAGATAGTGCACTTTTGTCTTGAGTATATATGGTACATACTGCCCTTTAAGTTTCCATGTATGTGTGTTTGTGTTTTTTCATATTCAGTCAGAAGTTGATAAAAGTGAATACATTGATTTAATATCAGGCATGTGAATAGATAACAGCACTGAAATAATTCCATACATTTTTAAGAAGGGTGGAAACCGATGGTGTCAATTCCTTGCCAGCAAGGGGAGGGGGAATGCGATGACTGTGACCACAATTACAGGTATTAACAGCATGTTACCATGGGTACATTCCTCCTCAAGGCTTGAAATCTAGAGGTAATGGTGTACATGTTCACTGCTCATTCTGTTGTGTTAAAGTGAAAAAAGCAACAAATGCTAAACAAAAAAAATAATACACAAATAGTATCAAGTGCTTCTAGTCCCTTAGAAAACACACAGGTTGGGGGAATTTCACCTTTTCGTATCGCAGTAGTGGTTGATTTTAAATGCCTTATTAAAGACTGCTACTGAAAAAGTCTGATTTGGCACTTGATGCAGTCAGCCATATGGCCAAAGTCAATGATGTTTCAGTTCTTATTCCTGTCAAAGGTTTAATTTTTCAAACTCACAAGTTGTAAGAAATGCAGACTTCTGAAAAATGTTAGAAGTGTGCCTATTGAATGTGAAGCTTTATATTCCAGCAGTGATTGCATGTTGTGTGCTTAAGAGGGTGTGTTGATTGTGGAATGTGGGCAGTGAATGCAACTGTGCCATGAATTTAAAATCTAGGTATCTAAATAGCTTGATTTTGTCATGTTACATTTCCTTAACAATTGGATCTCCAAGAATTAGCCTTCAGTGCATCCAATAAAAGGTACCGTAGACAGGGGATGAATCCACTATTGTACCACTAAGATTTGTTACAGCAAGTGACACATGTACAATACCTTCCTCAGCCATGAATTTGGAAAAAATGTTCTGAAAGAAGTCTGGAAAGCCCTTCTTGAATGGAAAAATTGTTGTGTTACTGTTTATGGGTTTTAAAATGTATATTAATGTCCTTTCTATTTTGAATAGCCATAGATTATCTTCAGTGATCTCAAAACAACTTTACTAAATAGACACAAAACAGTTCAAATACCCAATGGACTTACTGCTTAATCACTGGTTAATATTGAATGAGAGGCAAATTCTTCTCAAGCCAGATAAACAATGTGACAACAACTGGCAGTACATCACTGACCATTTGCCCAGGTTACATGCACAACATGAGCTTTGAAAGTGCTTCTGCACTGCATGTACTTCATTGTAAGTGATTATACTTTCCTGTGACCCACATGAAACATGATGGCTCACCAGAGATGTGTTATAATTGTGTTGCTATCCTTTGACCAATAGGAATACAGGTATTATGTGTAGTAAATTATTCGAGGTATTTTTAATGTGTTTTAATTTCTTCCACAATGTATATTCCAGATTGGCCAGCTTCTGAAATGACCATGTATCAGACCATTCGCTAAGTGGTGACAAGAAAGTAATCAAACAAAGATGCATACAGATAGCCGGCAGGTCTAATGGTGTAATTCAGTCCGACAGCCTTCCCAGTAACCTTAGGCAATTACTTGCCTTTTACTTTATGAACTGGTATTTGAAGGAAAATGATGACAAAGATTGCTTATTCCAGATGGGTTGAAGATTTAGATTAAGCCTTTGAATATTTTTCTTAATCGCAAAACATTGTGGTTTGTAACTGTGAAGTTCAGCATGTGTAAGACCAACATGTATAGATTATTATGAATATGTTAGTGGTATAGGCTGGCACTCGTTCCAGAAATTTGGGTTAAATCATCTACAGTAAATTGCTAAGTGCAGCAGTGAAAGCTTGCCGTATATACATACTCAAGAGAAGGAATTACCTGAATGATTTAAATATCTTGTAGACTCCAGAACAATTTGTTCTGCTATATTATGCTCCCATCCTTGCATGAAATGTTTCGATGACCTACATATATAGAGTTTTAATTTTACCATGGCTTGTATCTGTTTATCCGTTGCCAGTATTGGTGGACTCATAAGACTACATGTATTTAAGGAATGATATTGAAGACTTTTCATCGTGGAAGAATTTAACCTATGCTGCTGTTCAGAATATTCAAATTCATTATGAAGGCTTGTTGACACACCTACTTTACACACATATATGCAATTGCAAAGGAGTCTGACATCACAAATAACTCTTGGAAGAATTTCCTGGAGTTCACGTTATGAATGCTTGCTGTGAATCACAAATTTTCATCCATGGTCACTTATGCCTAAAGTATGAACAGGCTTTAACTGATATCTCAGAATGAAATACCTCTTGTGTACGTGCACATAAATCATTGGTGGATGGCTATCATTCTTCAAATTGTTTGTGTTGTAATTTGTGTCAACATCAATATTTTATTAATTTCAGTAATTGCCTTAAACTTCTGGAAACATAACAATTATAATGCATTATTGTTTTCTTTGTCTGGTTATTTGTTTCACAAACTTCGGGATATGGAAATACATGTAGTTATGAAGGTTCAGGAAGACTGATTTACTGGCCTCTGATTCTCTTTTCACCTGAAAACCTCACATAGAAGTCGGACAGTCCGGGTACAGAAACCATTGCAGCTTACTTTTAGAGTCAAAAATCCAACCTTCCTTCCAGTAAATATTTGTGAGGCAGGTAATTAAAGCATTGTATTTTTAGGGTTTACAAAACCAGTGCTTTGTAGACAGACATGGCAAGCTCATGAAGAGTTGTATCTTTTCACTCTCTCTCTAATTGTTCTCTCTCAGTTGTCATTTTACTTGGTAAGATTTCGTAGAAATTTTCACCTAAATGAAAAGAGAATGACAGAAAGACATAATTATGCAATTTTAATGGGGATTACACTCTTATTCAAGTACCTCTCCCCACCCAGCTAGTTGCCCTCGCTCAACCCCATCTCCCTTTCTAAAGAGTTCTTTAAAAGTCTGCCTGAAAATGACCAGAAATAATGGAATGAATCTGGCAGCAAGCGTGTGGTCCCATGGCACCTGGTCATGACAATGCCCTGCGTTTGCCTCACAGCATGCTTGAGAATCACTCACAAAAGTGCAATTATACACCCCAGTGCAGCCCTTTATGGCACCCTCACTGCCGACTTATAAAACACCTTGCCTTAACCCTGACACCAGCTCCTGAAATTAAGCAGGAGAGAGAGGGAAACAACCTGGCTTTGGTGTGACAAACACACCGACTGGCACCTTTCTTGTGAAGTGTGCCGATGGAAGTGTTTGCTAGTTCAGGACCAGAGGTTGTGAAAGGTGTAGAGGAGGTGGGGAGGTTTCAGCTACTGTGATCCCCCGCTTGGGAGTTATTGGGGAATAGTGTTTGGTATTAACCACCAAGTGGGTTATTTCCACAGCTGTTTTAATCGATGGCGTAGTGCAGTCGTTCTGTCTTGTGGAATACTGGAATGGTTGAGGCTCATATAATCCTAGGCCTCACTGATTCTCTTATCGATCGCCCTGACACCTCCACATAGTGACACTGAATACCATCATGAACTTCTTCATTTCACTCATTTGGTATCTTCATCCCTGCACCGGCAATGGTGCTCTTATAATTGCGGCATTCATTTCAGCATGTGACTGGGCGGCAGGATTGTAAACACAACACGTCGGAAGTAATGAAATGTTTATTATACACTCACACAGCTCATAAAAATTGCCAGTGGCATGCGTGTGCCATCTCAGCGTAACAACATTCTGGCATCAAAATCAATTCACTCCAAGTTTCGCCTTAAATTAAATTTCTGCCAAAGTGCTGGACTGAAAAGGTTGGCAACACAGTTTTCTTCACTGCTGATGGTAGGATAGAATGTTTTACTTACTATTGAAGTAACAGTCGCAGACCAGTCATACGAAATTTGGCTTAATGCTTGTGCTGAATGTTGAAACAAATACAGCGGCACTTGGATTTTTGCACAAGATTGGATATGGGGTATTCCAGAAATTAGGGGCCCTTTATTTTCGTGTCCCTGTCACATCTGACATGACTCTGTAAGTTCTGAACACGTTTTCCAATTTCCAAGAGTGATGAATCAATGCAAATTATCTACCAAACAAATAGTAATAGTTTAAAATCAATTCCGGTGATATTTCCATGTCAAATAACAAAGATCAGATGTAACAGGGACACAAAAATGTCGCACTTTTGGACCCTGAATTTCTGAAATTTACCCATATATAGTCCTCTAAAAATCACAATTGCCCTGTCATCCAAATGAATTTATCGTAGGTTAGAATCACAAGTAGAATTCTTGAATTGTGAATTTCCAGATGCAATGAGGAAAACTGATAACTTATTTTCAGATTGTGCCGCAGTGTTCAAAATTGTGACAGTTTTACTGATGTTCTGTCCCTACTTTTAATATTTTTTTGTAGGTTTTACATGTCAAAAGAGATTGATTGTGTCACAGGCATCCTTTTTTCCTCGGTGATGTGGCTAACTAACAATACCAATAGCAAAAAGTAACAATATTCAATAATAATATTCTCAATACGTATACATGAATTTTGTGGGTTTTGTGGGAGAGGTTGCAGCCCCAGCAGGTAAGGTTAAGTATCACGCTCCAGAAAGCTGCCTCTATGACTGCAGTATGGTACCTCAAACTTTCAAGGCTGACTCATCTCAACACAGCCTAGTATTGCCACTCTGGTGTGCCTTGACTCATTGTGATTGATTAGGTACATAAGATGGTTACAGTATGCTTACTTAAATCATTTCAGATTGAATTTTTGTGATCTTCTGTGGAACATTATAAAGATCAAGTCCATATGGCAATTGTACACATGGGAAAAAGAAGCCAGTGAATACCTGAGTTGGTATAACTTTCTTTATCCTACATGTTAATACTGTATTGCACAGCAGATGTACTCTGCAGCCATAGATGAGGCAGCTGTCGATGACACTGGTGGCTCGTGCACAAAGCACTTGCCTCTCATCTTTGTGGTCCAGGGTTCAGTCCCCATCTTGGGCCATACGCGAATAGAGTTGTCATTTGTTCCGGTTCTTTATTGTTCTTCAGTTTTCCTTCCTTTGCAAAATCAATACTTGCTCTGTTTGCAGTGTTGGTTGCTTGGAAGCTGCCTGAGGCACCTTTGTATGCCTTGGGCTCAATCACATTGTAGTTTAGTGTCTTTAGTGTACAGTACATTTCAACATAATTGAAATGTGCGCCTTATACACAAATAAATTATTATTACAGAATTTGTACCTTTTATTCAACCAAAAAATGGATCGCTGAAATCGTTCTCCCCTCTTAAGAAGGAAATACAACCTTTTTTCACAAGCTGAACTCTGATTTTGGGAAGAGTAAGTGAGAGGAGATGGACTTGAGTGGGCCTTTAATGAGTATTGACAGCTGTCATTGTATTCAATTAATATTATGCATTTATTCAACACACTTTTCACAGTGATGGTGTTGTTATCTGCACTGTTACTGTTCAACTCTGAATACTTGTGTAAATCTTTTCCTTCTTGTAGGTTCTGTGCAGATATTCCTTCTTGACATGAAGCAGAGAGGTTGCTGGACTAACTTTTGATTGGCATTGCTGTAATATATCCTGTGCCCATGCAAAGGCTTCTGGGTATTCTTCACCTATAGATCATGGGAACTCTGTACCATGTGTACATAAACAAAATATGTGCATGTGATCTGTGCTCACCAAGGGGCATCATTGCCAACCATCAGGACACCTCTGTCATACACACGCACACCTCATGAGTGTCTTTGATTAACTGTTCCATCTGACTGATTAAGTCCGTAACCACTACATGTAGGTGCCAGGGTTCCTGGTACCAGAGACCTTGGGTTTGTACACATAGCAGGGGCGCCCAAAATTGGACAAAAGACCATACTCAAAACAAAAGACCGAGCTGCTGGGAATTGCCAAGATTTTCAGCACAGAGTGCCGGCATTAGCTGAGGTAATTAGTCATTGTTTTGAAACAGTATACAACAGTTTGTGGCATTCAGTGCCCGCAGATTATCAGCGGGGACAAAAGTGCTCCAGCACTCCAGCGATGAGCGATAGAGTATGGCTGCATGCTAATCTGGCCAAATTTGAAAAGACAGCACTGCCATTCAGCAATGCACTGGGCCCATTTTGGGAACAAAGGAAATTACACAACACTGCACAATGTGCCCATAACGGGCGGCAGGCCTGGCTGCAATACTCAGGCGTCACAGGAGGTTGTCTGTTAGATTAAAGTAGCCATCAGACAGTCATTTGTGTGGATGTAAACATCCAGTAAATGAAGTTATGAGTTTGTGAAGAATTTTGAAAACAGAAAATCTTGAAAATCACCCGAAACTCATCCTGCATATGTTATTTCCACCTAGCAGGAACTGCTTAATCTTGATGATGGCAATTTTTCCAAACACAGGATGTGGTATATTGATCACAGTTGGTAACTCTGTTTTCTTCTTGTGGTTGTTGGCGATAGATGGAAAAGGAGGAGACGAGGAACGACATGCGTCATATGCATATGATGCTCAGGAAGTGTACAGTATGTATTTCATGCATCCTGAGCACAGTATGCATATGACGCGTGTCATTCTACGCATCTTCATTTTCCATCTACTGTTCCGTTACTTGTTTGTTTTGTTTTGATTAGAGTAATCTACATTTAGTTGCATTTGTTTGAAAAAAATATTACAATTTATTTTATGTACTGACACTAAGTGTCATTGTGACATTTACCTTTAGCACTACTCAATCAGCCATGGTACATTTACCTTTAACCCAATCAAGTCATTGTCATGTACTTCACTACTGACTCACTCATTACATTTTCCATTGTCATTACTGCACACCACTCTTTGTTGTTCCTGGTGTTTTCCCTGAGGAAGGGAAAGTACCTCCCTGACTTGAAAGGACTGCCCACAATCAGGCAGTGATTGATAATTGCTAATGGGATGTGTGTTTTAGGTCCATGCTTGTGTGGTTGACTAACAGTACTGTAGGAGATGGCAGCTAAGAAATGTATGCACCCTAAACTTCCTTGAACATGTGCCTATTCTGTAAAAACTGATTCGTGGGTATATGCCACAAGTTGAACAAAGAAAAGTTGGCATGGTTATTGTTGGAAAATTAATGTCGGTGTGAATTTATCTTGACATTCAGACTTTCAGGAATTCCCCTGTTGATGCCTCACTCAGTGTCTGAATGAATTGGTTATAACTGAAAATAATACACAGCCATGGAAGTTGCCAGCTAGTGTCCATCTCCCATGGACCCATTCGCTCTTTTCAACTCTGGCTAAGTTTTTGAATGTAGCAGTTTGCCCCAACTTAATCACCCCCATCACCAGCAAAGGAGAGACAGACTGTTGGGAATCATTTTATCTGGGTACCTGGTACACACACACGCACTTACCTTACATACCTGTGTGGACATTCCGTTCTTTTTGTGCAGTTATGAAAACTCAGTGAAAATACTCATTTTTCTTGAACTGTGAACATGATTTTTAGCTGGCTTTTTGTACAAGGTTTCCTTGACTACTCCTCTTCCTTTTACGACAGATAACCCCTACGTCAAAATGCCTCCAACTTATTTTCAGAGAAGGGGAAACGTCCTGTGGACATGTGTAAGTCCATAGAACGTCAGGCTTTCCTGCATCGTGTGGACATCTTTTGTTCACAAGTCCACATTAGGTATGTAAGGTTAGCGCAGCTCGACTGCACATTTCCATGGAAGTTGGTTGTGCAAGTCTCGTACAGAAGCTGCATGAACATGTGCACACATGTGGTGAGGTCCCACTGAAGGACTGCCAAATTGCTGTGTAAAAGTACACCATCCCTTGTTCCACTTGGATTGGCTGAAAACATGGGTTCGAATCCTTGACTCTGCATCGTTGTTTTTGGTTTGGCCATTGTCATGGCACAAATGTGCAAACCAGTAGAAAGGATGGTATTAATGAAGGGCTGAAGAGCTCAGTTGGTAGAGCACTGGACTTGTAGTCCAGAGGTCCTGGGTTCAAGTCCCAGTTCAGCCAAATTTTAGCTGCCATCCAAATATACTTTGATTCACATTCTTTTAGTTTCCTTAGTATTTCAGAAAACAGTGTGTTGTATAGTTATGAACAGTTGGGTTGCATAGTCAAGTTTGTTACTTTTTGTTTGTTAGTTGGCTTTTGAATTTATTCAGGTCTTCATAGATGCTATGGTTTAATCTCAGGCAGAGTGGGCTCACACAGATTCAGACCAGTTAAAAACATTCTTTTGTGATAAATGTCTGTATGCATTGAGTCGGATGATAAATAGACTGTGATGAGAACTACTGTGTGCTGCTTTCTGTTTCATATAGATATGGACAAAGCCTATAGTTAGTGGAAAATTACAGACGATGGTAAATGGTAACTTAAACTAGCCGTACATATAGAATACCAAAGTGAGACTTCATTTTGAACCAGGATTTGTAGTGCAAGCGAATGGAATATGCGCATGCATGTTGGTTCATGCTCTGGTTCCCAGGCTAATGCCTTTTTATGCACACATTATTTTGCATGTGACACATTTACGTAGGTTCTCTATAATGCATATGGGCCATTAAGTGATGAAGAACTTGTGTTTCTGCTAATTGAACTTCAGGTATGTAGCTTTCATATGTATTCTGTGTTCCATTTTAATTTTCTGCACTCTTGGTTTGTGAGGATTAAAAAATATAGAACATATTGCAAATTTTTGCAAAGTGCCCAGGTTGAAAACTGCCTGAGTGGAAACAAGAATTATGCTCTCACAAAATCAGCGTTAGGAGCTCGCTAGATGATCAGGAGCTCACTGGATGATCAGAAGATCACTGGATGATCAGAAGCCCACTTGATGATCAGAAGATCACTGGATGATCAGAAGCTCACTTGATAATCAGAAGATCACTGGATGATCAGAAGCTCACTGGATGATCAGAAGCTCACTTGATGATCAGAAGCTCACTGGACGATCAGAAGATCACTGGATGATCAGAAGATCACTTGATGATCAGAAGATCACTGGATGATCAGAAGATCACTGGACGATCAGAAGATCACTGGATGATCAGAAGATCACTTGATGATCAGAAGATCACTTGATAATCAGAAGATCACTGGATGATCAGAAGCTCGCTGAATGATCAGGAGATCACTGGATGATCAGAAGCTCACTGGATGATCAGAAGATCACTGGATGATCAGAAGATCACTGGATGATCAGAAGCTCACTTGATGATCAGAAGCTCACTGGACGATCAGAAGATCACTGGATGATCAGAAGATCACTTGATGATCAGAAGATCACTGGATGATCAGAAGATCACTGGATAATCAGGAGCTCGCTGAATGATCAGGAGATCACTGGATGATCAGAAGCTCACTGGATGATCAGAAGATCACTGGATGATCAGAAGCTCACTGGATGATCAGGAGCTCAGTGGATGATCAGGAGCTCACTGGATGATCAGGAGCTCACTGGATGATCAGGAGCTAGCTGAATGATCAGGAGATCACTGGATAACCAGGAGCTCGCTGGATAATCAGGAGCTTATGGTGTACTATTTACGACAAACATTTCTCTCTCTCTTTAGCCTCCCTCCAGGCGACGCGACCAGACGACGCGACGGCTCCCTTGCGTCGTGCCGTCAGGTCGCACCTTCACCTTCTTGCCATTACTTTTGTACACACACGATGCGTCGCGTCGTGCCGTCGCCCGTCGCGTCGTGCTACTTTAGGTCCTTTCCATGTTGCATTTTTTGCCGCCTAAACGTCGCCCCCTCCGTCCCGTCGAGCTGTCGTGCGTCGCGTCGTGCATCGTGTCGTGTATTGCGTCGCCTGAAGCACGACGCAACGCACGACACGACGCACGACGCGCGCGTCGTGTGCTGTCGAGCTTTGCTTCATGGTGTTTATAGAGGGCGCCTTTACTGTTCATTTCCTTCCCCCGACCCTTGCTTGCACAGTACATGCCATAGGTACCAGGCCATGATTCTGTTGTTCTTTTTCATGGATTCTTTCTAGCTTTGTGTTTTCATTAAGAGTGATTTGTTGAAGAAAACTCTTTTCCTTTTTCTTTTTTAAATCAAATGTAATCAGAAAGAGTTTCGCGACTAATCGGCATTGTCTCCAGGAAATAGATAACATTAACGTCAGCCACAACAATGTTTTAGCTTCTCCTAATCTAATTGTGATTTTTCTAATAAATATTGTAAATACATTCTAAGATACAATACGTCAATCAGTATTACGTGCTTGCAGAAATGTAACATGCGGATCTGATGAGAAATTAAGCGCGAGGCCAAACAGAGAGGAAGAAAAGACACCGTCACAACGGTAGCAGGATCTGCAGTGTTTTAATAAAAAACACGCTGGCGGACTAATATCATTGAAAGTGTGGTGCCGATGAAGTTAACGAGGCAGACTAAATTAGAGGAAGACTGAAGACTGAATATTTTGAGGGTAATAATATAGTGCAGACTGGATGGTAATTACCTAAACCCGTGCTCAAACTTGCGGTCGTACAATTGTAGACAAGTTGTCTGGAGGAGTGAGAGAACTACTTGGAAACTGCTGGCACGGATCACAGAGAAATATTTATAAGGTTACAAATTTACCACAAATGGGAACTTCATCAACGGTCTTAAAAAGAAATTGGACAGACATTCTAACAAGGATCAGCCGGGTAAAAATTCTGGGCTTACACTTATTATGTGAGAGCACCTACATACCCAGATTTTGTTTTTGCTCGTTTCCTTTTTTTTTTGATAAAATATGACACAACTAATTCAATTTGATGAACGGATGAAAAAGCCCCACCCCCTTCCCCCAAAAAATCAACGCCTGCGGCTCAGGTTGTGTATTTTGCAAGCGCGTTGGACGGAAATTAGAGAAAAGAAAAGAAATCATTGACTGGGAAATTAAGGAGTGACGAATTCTGAGCTTGCAGTTTCCACTTATTTTGAGAAAGCAGTTCCTATTTATTCGGATTTTCATGTCCACTTTTATCATTTCTTTCAATAAAATATGACTGAAATTAATCCCAATTAATGAATTGATGAGATAAAAACAATGAAAAATCAACACCAAAGAGCGAATAGCATGTACTTTGCAAGAAAGGTGAAAGAAAACAGTAAAGGCACCCTCTATAAACACCATGAAGTAAAGGGCAACAGCACACGACGCGTCACTTCGTGTCGTGTATCGCATCGTGCTTCAGGCGACGCGATGCACGACACAATGTACGACGTGACACACGACAGCACGACGCGACGGAAGGGGCGACGTTTAGGTGGCAAAAAATGCAACATGGAAAATACCTAAAGTAGCACGACGCGACGGCATGATGCTACACACGACGCGACGTGTCGTGTGTGTACAAACGTAATGGCAGGAAGGCGACGGTCCCTTTGCACGACGCAAGGGAGCCGTCGCGTCGTCTGGTCGCGTCGCCTGGAGGGAGGCTAAAGAGAGAGAGAAATGTTTGTCGTAAATAGTACACCATAGGAGCTAGCTGGATAATCAGGAGCTCACTGGATGATCAGGAGCTCACTGGGTGATCAGGAGCTAGCTGGATGATCAGAAGATCACTGGATGATCAGAAGCTCACTGGATGATCAGAAGCTCACTGGATGATCAGGAGCTCACTGGATAATCAGGAGCTCACTGGATGATCAGGAGCTCACTGGGTGATCAGGAGCTAGCTGGATGATCAGGAGCTCACTGGATGATTTTAGTTACACGTACATTCAGTTGACATGCTGTACTCCAGATACATTGAGTGTTTTCAGAATATTTTTGTTGGCTTTTGTTGCAATTTTTCACATTGAAAAATTTGTCAGCTTGAACTCTTTCAAATCCTTTTGCCTGCTGACCAAAAGGAAGTGTGGCATGTTTGATTGCGTTTTGTCATTATCCCAATTATGACACCTTTTTGTAGTTTATATTAACTTTGTCTGTCGACAATTGCTCAGTTAGTCCTTTACTATTAAGGTCATGAGAACTGATTTCAATAATCTAGCCTGAGGAGTTCCAATCCTAACTGGGTCCTGAATGATTATTGTCCTGGCTTATTTCCATTATGAGCTGCTCCTTGGTGGAAAATATTGCATCCTGATTTAATGTTTGTCATTTATTAGAGCACAAATTAGTCAATAGATTGCCGCACATTTGGAGTCTTTATTTCATTAGAATGGGGGCAGTTGGAGGTTCTGTGAGGTGTTAAATTGAAGAATGGGGGGAGATAAATCTGCAAAGTGCACCAACCTAAATTAGAACTTTTTTAACATGGTTTCAAATATAGGTCACATGGGTTACTTTAGGAAACCTTTGTAGTGTCTTACACAAACAGATATCCTCTCACATTCAAATTTGAAGATAGGTTAAAGTTAACAGTACCTTACAATACTTGAAGTTTCCAATGGTAAATTTGAGATGGAATTCTGAAATGCAAGGGGATCTCGGTCAGACCATAGTTTTCCAGGGCGTCAATTGCTTTCCAAAGGGTGGGGGAACATAACCTTGAACAGAACTAATGCAAGCAAAACACAAAGCCCTTACAGTCTATAAAGGACCCTGGAAAATTTTGGATTCTTGATATGTTGTGCGATCTGAGGCAAATTGTTAACACTTTAACTCATTTTTGAAGCACAGACGTTTGAAAGACTCATTTCATTTTTCAAATAATTTCTGTCTGAATGTACATGTATGAATCAAATGTAAGCCAGCTTCCCCAACCTTTTTTTAGTTAGGGTCCGGGAAAAAAGTGGAGGGGACAAATGATAAGATGCCCCCCTCCCCTTTAAAAGGTGGGAGGGAGGGCATACCCCTCCCATCCCCCACTGAGGGATTGGGTGTTTTACTAGTTACTTAATGGAGGTTTCACACCTCAGTGGCAAAAGCAATGTGACTTGTTACATAGTTTTAATACCTATGATTGGAATCAGAGTATCAATGGGTTTTTGAGGTTTGATTCTGTGGAAACAAATGCGTTTTGTACTTTAGATGGAAAGCTTTGATAAATCTAGAATTTAAAACAAGATGCGATCCCTTAAAAGTTTTTAGAATAGAGGTATCCAATGCATATGAAATGAAACTGCCCCCCCCAGGTGATACACGTAGGAGTGTATTGAAGATTCATATTATTGATATTAGTGATTTCATCATTCTTGATAGAATTCAAGTAAAATTTGGGACGTATGTTAATGTATTCCAATTCTCAGGAAATCAGTGGGACCAGCCTTTTAAAAACAACTCTATTTCTGTAGACACAATTACGTAACCTGTTCCACAAAGCCATCCACCATCTTTCAGTAGATGGACTAATTGATGACATTTTATCGTGCTGAAATAACTAGATGTTTAGTAATCTACTTACTGCTGTTCCTCATGGTTTACGTGTGACTCTATCTAGCTGTGCCATTGTTAGTAGTAGTAGGGGACTTTAGAAACACTGATCACTTGTATTATCTTGAATGCCAAGCCATTGGTGTAGCCTTAGAGCCTACAACAAGGCACTCAGCCGAGTGTAAAAATACTCAAAATGCACTTTCCCTCCAAAAGCTCCCTAAGTATAACTGAGCATAATGCCCAGATAGATTATCAGCCTCCAATGAATATATTAAGATCCCCTGCTAACAAGATCCAATGCCATTATTCTGATTCGGGGAGGCACATTGAGCCAGTGTTGTTTATGTCCACGTGTCACCCACCCAATTGAGTACCCGTGATCCCATCTACCAATTGGATTATCGGGGCTATAATACCAGATGAGGAGAAACCAGAGTTTCCCTCGCCCATCGCAGTCTGTTATTGCCACTGCTGAAATGAAATTAGGCTCCCTGGAAATGGGATTGGATTCGGCAAGCAGGCATTGGGCAAACGTATCGACCTTGCCGCCTTGGTCTGGTTGGTCTAGCCCAATCAATTTAAAACCTTGATGGAGACAGGATCTTATGCTTGATGGCAGAGAGGCTTGGCTGAGGTCTTCTATTGCTGTCAAATTGAATCTACACTTACTTTCCTGATACTAATTTCTTGCAGCACATGTGCTGCTGGCTTTTGTGCCTGTTTTATCTTTTAACTTTTACCCTCTTCTGTTTGGCTTATATTGCTGCAGTGGGATTTATGGAACCTTTCTGATGTTTTGCAGAGATACAATTAGATACTTGATGTGTATTCCTAAACTTTTTTTTCACAAAAGAAGCATTAGCTGGGTAGATTTGGTGTTTCATTGGGATGTTTGCTTTTAAGTACTTCTTATAAAAGTGAAAGCAGCATATTTTTAGATAGTCTTTCTAGGTGAAACAAATTCATTTGGAGATTTATGGTCCTACATGTACATTGTTGTTGTGCTGTACATTTTTCATGAGGCTTTTCTTGATTACGGAAATAAACATGCCAATTTCAAAAGAGATGATACCTCTTCCATCAGCTCAGAAGTTTTGCCATTTGCAAAAGTACAGTATCTGCACACCCACAAATCCGGCAAGTTTATATTTC
This sequence comes from Acanthaster planci, assembly GCF_054643075.1. Classification (NCBI taxonomy): domain Eukaryota; kingdom Metazoa; phylum Echinodermata; class Asteroidea; order Valvatida; family Acanthasteridae; genus Acanthaster; species Acanthaster planci. Next base: position 6,715,334 of record NC_141790.1, read on the forward strand.
CCTGTTTGAAACGTGAATTTGAAACAAGAAGCAGTAGAGTTCCACTTGAAAACTAGATGTTGGCTATTAGTTAACATTATGTTGATATGTAGAGCCTGAAGTGCACAGTACACAATGTGTGTAGCGTTCTTCATGTACTGAATAATTGTCAACTCATGATGGTCTCTATATACGGTAAAGTCATTCTATTTCTGCTGAAGGGTTTCTTTTTATGGAGGGTTCATCAAAACAAATTTATTTAGCAAGTGTACTTGTTGGGCTGTCACTTTTATCGATTTTACTTTCAGGCCATTATGCGTGGCGTCAAACAGGCACACATTGCTTACAGTCCAGTTACTGTAACAACTAGAACCAGAATGAGAAGAATGGATGAGTGTGGTATAGTTTGGAGCTTGAGTGATCTATCTTTGTCACTGCCTCCTCATAGAAATGCTAGTGCCATAAAATTGTCAGACAATGAGCATATGTAAACAGTACCTCCCAAAACTTCAATTAGATTCAGTTATGGTGAGCCATGTGCTCTTTCTGTCAAGGGTACTCTGCTCTTTTCAGGCCTCAAGACACCTTTACAAGCAACAAAACCGGTTTTTATTTACTCCAAAAGTACCCAGCAATTTTGTGCAATTACTCATGCTGGCATAGTCGCCACTGCTTGGCTCGACAATTGCTGTGTGGAAGACCAATCCATACACGTTAGCTTAGCCTCATTGATCACTAAATGTTCCAACTGTGTGCTTGCATGGCACCACTTAATATCACTCTCAATGAGAAATGCTGAAGTGAAATCATTTGGGGGGAAACTGCAGTAGGGGGGGGGGTAGGTTGTTAGGTTTTATAACTGTGATGTCAATACTTAATACTTATAATGAATACAGTACAGTGTCTTGTACATGATACCCATTACCACCAGCCCAGCATTGATCCAAACACCATTATTTCAGTCAGTTGGATATTGTTTTGATGGAGTGTGCATCTGTTTTGGAAAGTAGATACTTTTCTCAGTTGACCAATCTCTCTTCAGGGATAGTTTAGTCCCAGGAAATCAAAGGGACATTTGGGGAAATAGTATGTTACATTTTTACATTCTAATTGTTTTGTGAGTAGTCACGTGTGTGTTATCCATCTTCAAAGTCTTTGGCAGTATATTCTGTATACTTACTATATTGTCAATCTCGACTGGCATGGAAAGTACCAGTAAATGTCTTGTTTTACTTGAAGATTTTCTGAGGGACATTGGGACCTATCTTATAGATGCAATACATACATTCTCAGTTGGGTACAGTGCAATAGCATTCATGATTTCTATTCAAAAACATGACTTGGTTTCATTATTCACAGTTTCATTATCTTCTGTTCTTATATCCTCTTTTGAATAAATCTTAGATCCTATGGAGAGAAATGGTATGGCAGTAACAGTAATTTAATTTTCCCTGCTTCTGAACCAATCATGAACTTTGGCATAGAGCTGGACCTATGTTGTACTTTACTCAAGAAATACTGTTCACATAACTTTTTCCATGTGATTTCCTCATGCATGGTCATAATTTTATGCATTAAATTGACATTTTACCCCATATCAAGAAACACCTAATCAAGAATCAGCAAAGGGTTAGTGAGTGAGTTACTTAAGATAGAAGGAATCTCATGAAGGGTCCTGTGAATGATTACCTAGACTAACACCAACAAGATTGTCCACAGTTGCTCAACTGAGGAAGAGTATCTTCACCTTATGGAAAGAAAGTCCCTGTGTGTTGGTTGGCTATGAAATTCAAAACTAGGATTTTTTACTTGATTGATGAGGTGATGCTGATTATCTTCTTGATTGTAGCATTTAAGGCCCGTTTTTCCTGTACGTTTTACAGGATCTATACCCATTGCACTCTGGAAATTGAGGAAAGATGTTGATTGACAGGAGTGATGCTGCATCAACACCATGTTTTATCGGAAAGTAAAAACATAAACTTGATGAAAACGTCATAAAGCTTGTGGATAATAAAGCTCTAAGTGACATGGGATTTGGAGCAATCCATTCCATCCTCAAATCCGTCAGTCATCGGATACATTTGATAACTATCTTCATGTGTTTGTCTGCTAACCTGAGGGACTGCATTGCATAGTGTCCATTTATCAATATAGAATATAACATATCATATCTTTCAATTCAGACTTGTGGTACATTAAACAGTTTGTCATGTAGTATGGTCATTTATTACCTGAGGCCAGTTTTTGTGATGTGCAATTACTTCTCTGTTTCTATTGATTTTTGAGTGGGGGGGGGAACAGAGACATCCATAATTGCAAAATGTACAGCCATTGATTGTTGCTATTGTTACTTGTTTTTACAGTGCTGTGGTCAAAGTTAGACTCAAAGGAATAGGTTGTGTAAAGTTGTAACTTGATAGAGTAGTGAAGATGGTTGGATACACAGGCGGAGTGATTGTAAGTAGAGTGTATTGATAAATCAATGGAAGTCTGATACTGAAGAATACAAGTTGATGCCATTGTGGGTAGCTCTACAATCTGCTTTATAATTCTTACTGTTGGAGTGAATTTTAAACATCCTACATGGAAGTTTTCATTATAAAAAAATGGTCCATTGTAGACTCCTTATTTGTTGATTTTTGTGGAGAAAGCAGATATTGGGTTTTAAGTTGGCTAAGTGTTCAGTCAAACTAGAAAAGCTATTTTGATTGAAGATGCTAATCTGTAATGTTTAATGGAAAAAAGAAGTCACAGAAATTGATGGAGGAATATCGAAACAGTGAGAGATCTCTTGGACATGTGGTCTGGTAAAAGAAAAAATGGTAGTAAAAAAGTCTTTACAAAGGCAGAAACTAGTCGAACTCAATAGCCCTCAATATTTGGCTGATTACAAGTAAGCTATTCTGGCAGTCGCATGCTCAAGGCAACACACATTCAACACCTTGTAATGAAAAGGAAGAAAATAATTTTGGAACACCCTGTAGGGGTGCACACTCCACAGTATTATTGGAGATGAACAAATCAACCAAGCCCGCTGAAATCATCCTGAGCGGCTGTCAATAATAGCAGAATCACCAGCCATCCTGCTGGATGGCATAGAGAAGCTCTTCTGATGGAGGCAGGCAGTGAGAAGAAGCAATGATCAAGTAGGATTTAATTGCCGGCATTTCAGGATCCTGTGTGCCATAATTCCTAATCTATAGCATGTACGCAGGCTTTGCCGGAGGCTGCAGTGTGCTTGGGAGAAAAGAAGTGGAAGAAAGGTGTTTGTGGAACGTAGGATTACTGTGTATGGATGTAACATTCCCTGCCAGGTGGGGCTGTCCTTGCATATGGCTCATTGAATGCACTGCAGATGTCGACTGTACTTTTAGTGGAGCTAATCCTCAGTTTTCAAGGATTGTACTTTTGAGTCCGATTCCCTTTTTCTTTCCTTTTATTCTGATGCTTGAGCAAAGATGTCATTTCCATTTTCCAATTTTATTGTGACAGTAAAATAGAAATATTGCAGGCCTATACTATGTCCAGTGATGTAATGTGGGGGGGTATGACTCCCAGAAGAAGTCCGAACTGCTTTGGTCCTCTTCCTACCAATTTGAAAGCCTATGTACAGGTTATGTACAAGCTGAAGAATGTTTGCTTTTAGTTTCTCCTTGAAAAATGTGTACCCTAATGCTTCCCTTCATAGTTCCACTAATGACTGTCATATGAGTTCAACTTGGATTCCTTATCCTGGAATTCCATTGGAAGGAAATACTACACTCAAATTACTAAAACATCAAATGACCTTGTTTTGTGTAAAAATAACCATGTTAAGTTCTCTTGCATTCAGTCATACTTTTCTGCCGATGTTGTTGGCGATTTCTGAGCAGTTTATATTTCAAAATCTAATTTCGAGTGATTTCTTCTCTCAGTCATTGCTCAAGATTCAGTGGATTGACAGCATTTTCTTGAAGTGACTGGTTTGCTTTTATTTGAATTTCCATGCATCTTTTTATTCTGTGGTTTCAGAAATTAGTTGCCTCTTTTTTATATGTTTCCTTCTATTCTGATTTTCAAAGCATTTAAAAAGTTGTGTGACACTCTGTAAACGAAGGTAATACTTAATATCTGTGCAACTTACATCCACAGACCTCTCTCCAAACGTCTGTTGCAGCATTGATCCTGTCTAAATAGGGTATTATTCCATGGCTCATCTGCTTGTCTGTTTTGGAAATCCATTATCCATCCAGTCTTAATCCTCATTCAGGCGGAAGTGACTACCACATAATAATCATTAGGTAGTTATAATGGACTGCACACTGTGGTGGGCAATCAATCTCAATCATAAAACACTGTGTTTTGACAGGCCAGCTGAGTACATAGCAAAGCCTTGGAAATGACTGACGGTGTAGGGGGGGAGTTACTGTCAGAGATCATGAGCTTGAGGGAGAGGGAAGCTCTATAGATGCCTTTGTCCGTTGATCATTGATTGTTCTGCCAGGATCAAAGCTGGGTTTATGCACAGAATGTTAGAATTAGCCACACGTGAATGAGGCAAAGATATAGGGAGGGGGCGAATTGAGGAACAGTCAGTCATTTTGTTTATGATGTTGGAAGAATTTGGTGAATTTAATTAACATTTCACATTTGTTTATGTACTCAATAATAAACTGTTCATACTTTGCTGCCACAGACTCATTGTTTCTTACAAATATAAATCTTATAAATCACAATTGAGTACAGTCAGCTTTAGTCTGCTGTCTGCCGTGCCGTTAATTTCCAATAAATTCTCTGAGCTATACAAAACTAAAGGCAGGAAACCTGACACATTTTGAGCACAGTGTTTTGTTGAATATTACTTTGTTATATTGATGCATTCAGTCCAGTCCTACATGATATCACTCAGACTTGCATCATTTTAAGCAATCAATGATTCCCCTATCCAGATGGTTTGTCTGAAAAAGTTTAGATGTATTTCATGAAAGAGTGACCTTTTTTATGAAATTGCTAAGCATTCCAATATTCGCCCTCCCCAATAAGCAAAAGTAATGTCCCCTTAAGTTGTTCTCCATTTATTCCATCAAAGCCATGATATTTGTGATTGTCTAAGAAAAGAGGATGTGCATTGCTGGCGTCTCCATGATGTCTCAGTGGCTGTTTGTGTTATTTTAATTTAGTTACAATGAATGCACAAAATGTTTACTCAAGCCCATCCCAGTGATACAAAACTCTTGTCTTCTGAGGACACATAAACGTATTACCTCCATAACCATGCCTGCTGCCCCTTAGCAAAGCAAAGAATGACTGCTGCCTATATTGAGATTTGTGATGTACAGAGCCAGACTACCAGTGCTGTGGCTCTATCAGTGCACACAATGCTATTTTGTCTGTGTGCATGGCATTGGAAAGATGTACTAATGAATTATCGGATGCACTAATTGAACAGGAAATGTATAATGAATTAATTGATCAAGCAGGTGTCGCCAATCAATAGGTGCATTAGATAAAAAGGAAAACATCAATTGTAGATGTGATTTAGCAGGGTTTGTGGTGCTCTTGTCAATGAATTGACCAGATGAATTGATCAATGGCCTACTGGCTTCCGCATTACTTTGTGGATAACAATGGGTCATTATACCATGGGTGTTACACCCTGCTGCTGTAATCCTTCCTATGGTGCTTTGGTTTCAGTGAAACTGCAGCTTATTGCATTGTTTCTGAATGGCTGGTTCAGGCTAAAAAGTCTCCTGGTTGCTTTTACAGCTAAGTTTTGATGGACCGTACAAAATAAAACTAAAAGGTGTTCATAAATGTTAGGAACAATAAAGGAAGCCAGTTCACTTATCTGATAAAAACATCAAGTTATGTAGAATGGTCTAAAAATATGGCATTTCAGTGAAATTTGATTATTTTATTCTATTCAGAGATTTGCATTTGGGAAACGGCTTTAATCATACTTTCTCTAAAACACAAATTGTGAAAACAGTCATATGTACATGGTGTATGGACTGGACGGTTAATCAGTGAAACCAGTATATTTAATGGTAATCTTTTTCCTGTGTCAAATTTTGCCATCACATATTCTTGTGAATGGACTTTCATACACAGCCGTGACCCTTGTCTAAAGTCGCTGTGCTTTCATTGTTGGTGATTGGTTACTTTCAGGTTCAAAATAACATGGATAAAAGAGAGATTAAGTTTTGTACAGACATAACACCTTCCACCTATTTCTCATTTTAACATTAAACATAGTTCAACATTGTCTTTTATACACAATGACACAAACAAAGAAGTAGATCTAAGAAAACTTCTGATAATCCTTGATCAAAATATAAAAATTTTAACCTTTTTCATTAATTAACAACACCCAACAGCAGCGTAACACTTGCCAGTGGGGGGCAGTTATGAAACCATCATGCATCAGCCATTAATAGGCTGATCCATTAAGCCCCACCCCTTTATAGGACCTGCAAATAGTAGGGGGGCCATGCCCACCCCTTTGAAAAAGTGGTTTGCCAGTGCCCCCCCCCGCCACCAGTGAGCATACTTCATTCTCAAGTCCATCAATGTTACTATCTGTAAATATACCTATGGAGTATGCCCTCCTAATGGTGTGCAGTGCATGTAACTGGCCAATGTTTCATCTTAAACTTTGCTTATCAAATTGTCTCTGTCTGCTTTGGAATATGACAAAACAGATTGTGGAATCTAACCAATCAGCATTATTTGATTCAATTTACCATTGATCTCTCTTTAGTGCAGCTTCTTATACCACGTCACTGTCTATTGATTCTGTCTTGGTTCTTCAGCTTTCTCTGATCTATGTCAAGCTGCCGTCTGTGTATTCTGCCCTGCAGACTACAGCTGGGCCAACGGATGATTGGCCTATGAAATGCCTGACTGTGCATCCCAAGCTCATAACTATACAACTCGCTGCACAATCACCAGATTCACTTCAATCAATTGATTTTTCAGATTGTCAGTCCGCTCATTTCTTGCCTTGACCTGTGGTATTTAGGTAAGCGTTAATCACTTTCTTTGGGAATTGAGTTTGGCACAGGCTAAGGTTGGAACAAACTGAAAGTTTTTATGGGGGGCAGGGGTGTTAAGAGGGTTGGCCATAGAGGAATAAGAGAGGGCCTGGTACATGTAGACACATTTGTAACCTGTATTAAACTGAGTTTCTTGGGGGGGGAGCTGATGAACAGGTTTGTTTCTTTTTTATAAGCAGATTTTCTGTGAGAATTATTTTGTTGCTTTATGGATGTCATTCATTCAGGTATTCATTTTTGTATTGCATCAATTTAGTGTGACATATGAGTATTAAACATTTGGCTAATTCCTGCTCTACTTGACAGTGTTTTGCCATGAAGCTGCTCAATGAAATTGGATATGATGTCCCACTTCCCTTCACTCCTCTCACAAAAGTGTCTTGTGAGCATATCGAATTATCATTTGTTTCTTATCTGAATGAAGTCTATTCAACATTTTAATGGGTGAAACTAATAAAAGTTCTTTTTCTTATACTGAAGGTTATTTTCTCATCCATTCTAGGCTGTTTTCCCTTGAAATTAACTTTTGAATACATGAAACATTGCTCCTGTTCCCTTATAAATCTGATTATCTTAAATGTCTAATTGGCTTTTCAATTTTCCTCCACCAGAACCAACTTCTGATCCAGAAAAAAACTCTTCTTGTTCTGCTCAGAAATGCATGTTTGTCCAGCATATTTACATTGCTGTCCTTTCTGTGCATTATTGCACTTATTTGATTGTGGATCACCAAGGTTGGTTTCTACCAATCTGCTGCAATCACATCTTATTGTCACTAGGGAAATTAACGTCCTCTAGACTGACTGGCTTGAAGATATAAAGTGAAGCAGATGGGAGGTCATGATATAAGCAGTCGGAATTGGGGGTGTTTCTTAAAAGCGGTCTTGTGCAAAGTCAAGTGAGTGTGCTGTCCCTTGAAAGCTGTAATTGAATTGCGGTAGCGGATCAGTTTCCATATTACACTCCTTGAAGTTACACCCCATTACAAGCTGTGACTTCCTCTGCGGGAAAATTGTGTTGGATCAGTGCGTGAATTAATAGCTAAAGAGGAGGACAGACACATGAAAAGAGGAAGCTTTAATAGTTGGACAGATAGAACTTTATAGATGGGGGAAGCAGAAGACAGGATATTAGGTGGACAGTGTGGCAAAGGTTAGGCACAAGATGTTTTGATAAAGAAGAAAAGCTTGACCAAATGTATAGATATAAAGTAATGTTGGTGGACCATGTGTTCATTAATTATGTGCTTTTTTACACTCTGCTCATTAACCTGTCCATTGATTATGCATGAATGATATTGTGAAATATGAGTTTTGAGTATTGTTTTCTTCAGCAAGGCAGGATCAGTTTGCTTGCGTGCAAGGTGATTTTTGGCAGGTTCTGAGGTAGCTCAGTTTTAAATTCTTCTGCAAGGTGTTCATCCAATCATATCTCTTCATTCTTCTGTTGTGTGGTCTAAATTGGATCCAGCATGCAACTGCAATTACCTCAATCCATGCCCATAGCATACACAGTAAGCAAGGGGCCATCTTGTTACTCTGATCCTGTTAGGGTGTTTGTCTGCAGACCATAATTGTGTTATCATGGAACAAGGGCAGCATTTGGGCGGATACACATGCAGTAAAAAGGCCTCACACAATATGAAAATTGGCGGATTAGATTCAGGTAATGATATTAGACCACAGTGGTTGCTGATTGAAAAAGACTCAACTGCTGGAAGCTTACTTGCCTGCACTTTGGCTAGGCTGTAAATAAAAAAGGTAGTAATGTTATTATGTGTGGATGTTTGTTGTGCCCATGGTTGCATGGTGAAATTATGCCAGTGAGTACTATATTGGATTTATTCAAAGGGCAATATTGGTACTGATCAAATCAGATCTTCAGTGCTCCTCTCAATGGAGACAATCATATAGGGCCCTGTAACTTTTAAAGAAATATTACTCCAAGCTACGTGTGCTTCAGCATCCCTCATTGCTTGCTGCCCTTCTTCTAATCCCCTTGCCCCATTCATGTAACGTTTGGTACCTTCTTTCAGTTTCACAGCAAAACACATTACTAGACTACTGCCTATAGTTGTCTTTATGATGCAAGTGGGTACTGATTCTCATTATCTGTAAATAAAAAAGAAAAAGTAGTCATGCTGCTCTTATGTGATGTAACCTTCTAACCCCTAGAAAGTCTTCCTAACTAACAGAGAAAAATGGGGGCGCTGTTACCAAATTGAAGAACTTTTGGTCCCACTGAACTACTCAAAAAATTATGAAAGACCTGCTAATGTTCTGTCCAAGCACATACCCCCAACATTATGTTCACTTCTCATTCTCGTGTTTTTAAAAATTTTAAAAATATTTGCCCATATGATTGGATTCCCAATGCAACAGTATTTGACTCTCATGAAAAAAAAACTGCAACAAACTTTGATGACTGTGGGAAACTACAAAATTAATGAAAAAGAGATTGTCCATTACTTTTATTGTGGAAATTCAACCTCCACCACTCCAACCAATGTGGTTTCAGGAGAAAAAGAATTCTGAGAAAAGAACATTGGTAATTAATATGCAGTAATTTTGTAACTGACAGCACAGAATTTGAAGAAATATCCATTCCCTAACCAAATCCTGTTCACTTCACCAGTACCTTCCGATCATATTCTCTGCAAACAATTGCAAATACTCATCAGTCTCGTCTATTGTTCAAAATGTGACATCCATTGCATCCCAGTTTTTTATGTCAGGCAAACTTAATAGCACTGCATTCTAGTAAATAGGGCAGAGTCCTTTTGAAAAAGTAGAGTCTACAAACCGACACGATTATTCGTATCAAATGGCAAGACTGCGATCTTAACATTGTTCTTGTTCTATGAGACTGTTCCTCTGTCAGGCACCATCTACACCGTGGTTCTGTTGCAGTCTTTTTATCTTCCCAAGACAAACGGCTGAATTGTCGGAAACGAGACCATTATTCAAGGTAAACCCTATATCCTTTCATTTGTTTTGTTGGGCTTTGTTTGATCCCGTCAGAAGGAACACTGCAGGAACTGGGATTGTGAATGGGTCTGTTCTCTAGGGGCATTCAGTTCTTGAGAAATTACAACTACCCACTAAATGTCAGAGCCGTGATATGATACATGGCTTTTCTTGGAGTGCTGAATGGCCGAATTGTCGGCCATGGCTCAAAATAGAAGTGCGGCCAAGGTGATGAGAGCCTCATGGTAAGTTGAACAAAACCTGAAAGATGAAGAAGATGGCTAATAAATGTCAGGGGTGGGCTTGGATATTCAGAACAGCTGTTAGAGCAAGATAAATACTTTCATGACAAACCATGCTCATGGCCCAATTTCCAATCTTTTCCACTACTTTAAGGTGATTCAGATTCCTATCTTCCTATCCTCTTGAACCTCTTCAGGAGGCAGCCCCAGGCCCCTCCAAAAATCCAGTCTGTTTAATGCAGTTTAATAAACTCCCATCCCTTCTTTGTCAGTGAGACACCAGTTGACCAAATTTCAGTTGAATACTTTGACTTGTTTCTTTCAATTTGCACATTTGCATTTAAGGGAACGGAAACTGGGACAAATTTTGGAACCAAATATGCCAAACAGCATTGTACAAATATAATGACTACTGACATGATGAAAGAAAAGGAACAATCTGGACTCTTGCAAATTCTGCACGTAAAATAGACTGTGGCAGAAGCCTTTCAATCTAAGACAATTTGAAGAGTCAACAGTAAGGTGGAGATTTAGTCAGCAATTTCATCCGCAGTTACATGTGGACAAGTCAAACACAGGAGACAAATTGTGTTTGTTCAGAATCAGGTTGCTAAAATCCATGCAAACAAAACACTTTACTGAATCGGAAATACGTAGCGCCAAACATATGGTGTTGCTACATTTTGTTCGTCCCAAACAAAAAGTCTATCATGGAACAAATTCCTCTGAGGTAACCAAAAAGTAGATCTGTAAGAGAGGAACCATCAGTTTTATTTGTAGGTGATGGCTTATGTTAGTCTGTAAAATCAGATATGTCTTCACTGAGGCAGCAGGATGTGTACATTTTGCCTTATCAACAAAAAGTAAAGACGTGAAAGTTCCATTATCAAGGAATGTTGGGAAATTAATTGTATTCTTATAAATTTGTTAAGCTTTATTAAGTCAAAGGTGAAATTAAGGCATTAGTCTTCTCTGAATTGATGAAGGTATCCTGCACTTACTCCAACAAAAATAACCGATGTAAGTTCTTTAAATTTGAACAGGAAGTTCTGCATTTATGGGCTTTGACTTCAAGCAGACTTTCATGATAGACCATTTATATGTACTCCACTTCTGTAGAATTGTAACAAGCTTATTTTCCTATTAAGGGGAGGGAGTGTACACTTTACTTTCTTTGGAATTATTACACATTAGATCACAGTCTTTGCATCTTGGGGTATTAAAAGTTCTTTTTCGTTGTCTGTAGATAATAACATCATAATTCTTTAGTGTTCCTATAGCCATTTGAGACTTAAAAAATAGCCTCAGAGTGAAAAATATAAAAACAATTAACACATAACAATAAACACTCAGATGTATCAGATACGAAAACTTAGCAGCAAAACTTTAGTCTGAAAATAAACAATTATTAATAAATACCTCAAAAGTTTCCCTATTTAGCAATGCGCAACGTGACCATGTGTTAACATTTGATAATGCCCGCTGCATAAAAATGCTTTGGCACCTGGATACGAGACAGTTTAATTCATCCCTATTGGTCAAGAGTCTGCATGCAACACGGCATGAAGAACTCGCCACGCACACCAAGTCTATATAAGAAGATTCTTCTGGACAACTGACAGAAGGAATATATCATAAAATGGACAGGGGTGTCCAAGAAACCAAAAGTAAAATTCTAGAACAAAATTGTTGCATAACTATCATATATTGACTTCTTTTGACTCTGATTAAAACGGTATTGATGAATGGGAATATCTATGTGCTTGACTGGGCATATACTAACATATAAGACTGGCTCAGGAGAATGAACACTGATAATATCCTCACCTGCGGCCCGGGCTTTAGTCATGTGTATTCCCCTTAACCAGTCTTGAATACGGGGTTAAGACCGGCCAAGTACATATTTACTCCCTTATATGATGTCAAATGTTAAATCACACAATCTATCAAAAAAGGGAAACCGAGGGAAAAAAACTGCTTGAATGTCAAGGACCGTCATTGCTACATGGTCCCTGTACAGTGATTGTGGGCACTATGCATCTTGGTCAGGGGCTTAGTGCTTAGAGGGGGGTTGCCTTCAACATTGTAACTGTCCTCTTATGCAAATAACTCTTGATTAAAGTGTCTCATCCAATGACAACACAGGTTCTTACTCAACCTGAAAAAGTGGGTGTATTACCAGACAAATTATTGCACAGTCATTATTTAATAGCTTACCCATAATGGAATGCCTTCTGAAGTATGGAATCAGTGAATGCTGATAAACCAATTTAAAGGTGGAACACAGCTGACGTTAATCAAGTTTGTAACTTAAAAACTATTTGCCAATTACTTGCAGAGGCCATTTTTCAATACAAGCATCCTCTCACGTGCACATGGGTGTCACGATGGAAGCCTGGGGCACAATGGGATGCTTCCCTTGGAAAGGGAAAAAATGGAAACAAGAAAAACAAATGAAAGTCATCAATTTATTAGAAAACAGCCAGGAATAGACCTCCTTTCTGTTAAAGGTCAGACAGTTTGCTGCACAAATCCTGGTGATGCCCATGACCTGTCAAATGGTGAAGAACAGGGGGGCAGAGTTGACAAACAGTAGCCAAAGGCACAACACCATTACAAAGATAACAGATTCAAATTAAATTTGTTGACCCGGTGGAACATTCAGGCTGAGTAAAATCATGACCTCCTGCAGGCAGACTATCCAGTGCACAATTGTGACATAGCATCTTCAATGATGCTCGCTGACACGGTGTAGCATTGGAATGATCGGCACAGCAGCACAAAGTGATGCATTTTAGCTAGTGGAAGCTTGTAATCAGTATAGTATAGTGTGTGCAGGTCTATGATGCAGTCACTTAAGAACTAGTGAAATGTGAAGAGAAATTCTGAATGGAATGTGTGATTATCATTTGTGAAACAATCACAGATATTGTTACTAATTGTATGACTTTCTGAAATGATGCCATCTTAGGATCTTATGCTTGAGGCCATCCATATAAACCTGTTGAGATAACTTGCACTGTGCTTATGAGAATCCATGGATTACATGTATATGGGCATTAGAAGTATCAACTACTACTTGCCACCATGGCCAAATCTGAAGGCACTTCAATATATAAATGAGTTTACCTAAAGCCATATACGAACATGTGCACAAAAAACTGTTATATCAGTTTCAAGCAAGTGCTTCTGCAGACTATTTTTACAGGCTGTGCCAATTCAAGCTCATGAAATTTACAATTCTTCCATTACCATCAAAAATTATAAATCCACGAATCACTTCACACAGATTACTCGTAGTCATCTTCCAACTACAGATCAGTTTTGTGTGTAGCAACCTAGTTGTCAACATTACTATCAGTACATTATTTTCAGGCGAACATGAATTCTCAATTATGATTGGTCGATCCATTGCAACAGTGTGACATTTAAGTGTGTTGCACAGCCCATGTCAAACCTGTGTATTACGCTGTTCTAAGTAAAATCAAAGGTGTCGCATTTGCACGCAAAGGCCCCTATAAAATCTTCACTGTGCGTCATGTCTGCTTGATGATGAATTTGCTATCATGCTCATTGAACAATAATATAATGCGTCCGTGAGGTCAAAGGCCAAGTGGTATACAGGACACAGACGCTCTATATTATTGTGTTGCACTCACACTGGTGTTATAACTAATACTGTTGGTTCTGAGAGATTTTTGGCTTCTTATTTCCGAATTGGGAATCTTACAGCTATAACTTCAAATTCTGCAACTAGCATACCTGAGAAAGTAGTTTGTTCTGGAAAAGATCACAGACTCAAGGTTGTGAACACTGGACCCTAAGCTGCAAGGAACATGAAAGTTGAATCATCGTAGACCTTGGCATAACATGAGCTCCATAAATGAGATCCCACAGTCCCAGATGGATGGACACCTGTAATGCCTAAGCTTTAGGTATTCACAAACACTTCTAATGAGGACAATAAGAAAACAACAAGTCTACCATAGCAAATCTCGCCAACAGTGAGCACTATTATTTTATTGTAGATTAGAGAGCTATTGGTTTCACAATTCATGAACATGTTACAAGCAAATTCTGTCCACAGAAAATGTTGTGCCAGTTAACCACTACCAGCCGGGGACTCCGGGATCGGAGCTGTATGGTTTATATGTGTGGCCGGGGTCTCCGAACTCGGACAAAGGAAACAGGGCCCTGTAACAAAAGACCGTACTCCGAACAAAAGACCAGGCTGCTGGGCATGACCGGCATTTTTCACTCTCAAAAGTGGTGATAATCCAGCATTATTTTGAAACCGTATACCAGGGTTTGGGTATTTAGAGCAAGCGGATTACCACCGGGGACAAAAGCTCTCCACCACCGCAGTGATGAGCCACACAGCACTGCTGCATGCTAATTTGGCCCCTATTGAAAAGAGGTCAGCAGTGCACTGAGCCAGGTTCGTGAACAAAAGACAGCTGTATAACACCACACAATCTGGGCTCTGTTTACAAGGCTGCAGGCCTGGCTGAAATATTCGGGTGTCAATGAAGGTCACCTGTCAACTTAGAGTAGTGCCTGAAGATTACTCTGTGCGGCTATAAACGACTGTTAAATGGAATGATGAATTGTTGAAGGATTTTGAAAACGGAAAAAATGATAGTAATGCCGGCCCAGCATCCTCAACGTTGAGAAATGCCCCGGTCCGAAGTGGTTAAAAAAGACTTTAGCCCATTACTGCAGTTTAGTTAGAATTGGAAGGGCCATAAGAACTCCCCTACCAGTGCAGTGTAACACATGCTCATATGTACATGTATCTGAATTGATGTACCATGGCACTATACATCCATAAATTCCACATCAAAAGATGTACATCTCTATGTACAACTGGACCAATTTACTTGGTCATACAAACTACAACACAAGTACAATCAAAGTTTACAATGGCATCTTTATAGCAAAACAAGCCTTTCACTCAATGGAAGTGTTCCAATGGAAGTATTTTGGATGATGAAAATATTCTGGAAATTGCCAATTTTTCTCTGTATGGTAACACAATTCTTTACAGCGTTTGTTTTGTGACATGATGTTGAGCTGAGAACTGTGGTTATTCCTGTCATCCATGGTTGACACCCACTTTGATTCCACCAGTCTGTCCTTTTGATTTTTGTTCCACACAGATGGCATGAAATTCACCATCTCCTTCGGTTCCAACAGTTCCATACATCCCATTTATGCTCTCTAGTGCTTGCTACTCCGCCCACTGCGCATACTGGTTTGGCTGGCTCCACTGGGTGGGCGTGATCCTGTCCTGCCTGGGGTACCCTGCTGGGGTGATTGGAGGGGTGAACGGGGGGCTGATGTGGGTGTTCTGGCCCCACTGCCTGAGATACCTAAACCACCCAGATCAACTGTTGGGATGGCTCCATTACTGCTGGCACGACTGGATGCACTACTTCGGACAGAGGATGGTGTCCTGAAAAAAAAGAAAAGAAACGTAATAGTCAGGCCAAATGATCATTCACGTGTGAAACATTTTAGTATGGTAAGGCCAAAAGCTGAAGGATTTCAAAAGCTAAAGGTAAGTTCATGCTTCATATGAAAGCAAAATGAATTTGATGTCAAGTAATACTTACAGCGAAATTTAAGAGAGTTGAAATGTGTTTGACTTTGCCGATTCACAACACGAACATTTGATTTGATGTCACAATCTTGCATTTGTGCTTGTTTTCAAGTCAAGCATGAATTGGCTTTAAACGGTCAGCAGTACTAATGGTGCAAGGATGATATAGTTGATTTTTTATGTGAGTTTCTTGGATGTATTTCGGAAGCAAAATAAAGGCAACAATAGAATTTCACTTGTCACAGGAAATGTCAAGTTTCAGCATTTGCACATGAATAAGGTTTTCAACAATGTTTCTATAAATAGTTTATTTACCAATAGACAGACAATATAGCCAATCAACTGGATACTCAACTTTTGGCTTGGAGGTACCTGTAGCTTTTTTAGATCAAACTAATTCCATCTTAAGTTTTCAAATTGTAACATATATCCCCCTGAATTCTTGCTTGCTGATAACTGCACCATACTTTACCATATTCACTCACAAACAGGCTGCAAGCTGTGTGTACACACAATATTTACATGTGCGTTGTTCTTATTGTCTTATATCTGTTCAAGTGCTAGAGTTTCTCTGCTGTGAGTTCTTGACTCTAAATTTTGGAGGTACTCTTTAAATCGTCCACATTTGTTCACAAATGATATATGACTTCTGGTGGCAAAGAGTCTGTCTTGTGTCATGCTCATTCAAAGCCATGTACAAGTACCACAATACTGATTTTCATACCATGAAGCCATATTGCTGCATTCATGCGTCATGATTAGTAATACATTCAGAACTTGTTACAGCCTGGTGAGACAGTTCATGATATACTTACTTGGGTGATCCAAGGCTTGCACTACTCCTAGCACTGTATGCAGATCCAGGCCTAGAATAACCCCTGGCACTACCAGTTGGTGTAGGAGGCACTGGCAATCCAGCCTGTCATAGTAACAGAACAGTTAGCATTCTCCTGCTGTATGGAATTTTAACTTGTTGAATGCACTTCATGCTTGCGACACAAGGCTCTGTGCCTGGATTAAACAGGCAGCTTTTCCTTCCTGTTTTTTTCAAATTTTCAAATGATGTCCCATGTAGCAGACAGACTACATGCACATATACTCAGGTCATTACTACATGGAGAGGCCAATTTTCTTTGTTAGAAAAGTTGAAACCAAGTTGTGAAGACGACAATTTCTCCCCGTATTATTTCAGGTCCTCTTGACATTTACTCTTCAACATGCGAGCACTGTGTTGTTCCCACAACCATGGAACATGACAGTACGTACCTACATTCAAATCACAAACTTTGAACAACAAAGACAATAGGATCCATGACTGGGTGTGGGCCCATGATTGGAAAACCATGAACAAATCCTATGGGAGCTCTTTGCAAAAAGTGTGAACAATAGCACCAAAGGAGATTTAAGTCTTGACCAATGCTACAGCTTTGCATGTATGATAATGCCATTCAAGAGTCAACTAAAGATTTATCACCTGGTAGGATGTATGTGTGTATGAAATCTACAAGTAAAAACAGAAACAACCACCAAACAAGCCAACATGGCAAGAATCCAACTACATCTTACATTTCAGAATCATATGACATACAGAGGTGCATATTGTGATTGTTAAGAGGAAGATTCTTCCCTCCATTTCAGTCTCTGACTATAGAGGGTGCTATGCAATCTCACCAAAGGAACTAGTATAGGTCATGGTATGTGCACATGCACAAGGTATGCGAACTGAACATGAAGAATGTTCATGTGAATGCTCACATCTAAAACAAAGCTCCATAATATCTCCAATTAAATCAAGCCTCATGAAACCAAGCCTGGCTCACCTGTGAGAAGAGCATATGTGTGGTAGGAATAACATCAGGATGACTGTGAATCACCTCACCAATCTGCTTGCTCATGTTTTTGTTGAAATCTCTCAGCTCCCGCAAGGCAAAATCTTTCTGTTAAAAGAAAGAAAAACCCACCACTGTTCAACAATACCATTTCCACACACTTTACTTTTTGTGGATACATCTTGTGATAGACTCAACTAACTCCACCATTCACAACATGCAGCGGGAAATTACATATATACCAGGTGATACCATCTTTATAGTTTAAATGCCATGCCCACGTCATTATGCGGGTAAGAGTAAAACCAACCTCATTCCCATAGATATGATCTTGCCGCGCCATGTTGGTTCCTAGCATGCCTTGCGGGATCTAACCCCTGGTATTGTATAATTTAAATATCCTACTATTTTGGGATATTTAAATTAGGACTTTACTCAGTGTGTTTACATGCAGCGCAAATTTAAGCATGTGTGACATGCAAGAGAATACGTGGGCACCAGCGTGCAGCTTTTCAAATACGCATGTGATCGACCTTACGTCCATGTATATTCATCCAGAATAGCCAGTCAGCGTCATTTTCGTAGTCAACACGACCAGGGGCTATTGAAGGAATGCGCACAAAGCCCATGGAGTCAAGGTAAGACAACCCTTGGATTGACATTGAATGTGTGTATTGATAATTACAGGTAAAGAGTTTGACCAGATCACACATCTCGATGAGAATATGAACTATACCACAATCAGGTATGGCAATGGAAGGTCATGATAAAAGTCAAAGAATGTCCCTCAACAACAAAATGTATAATCCCATGATGCTATACATATTCCACCACCCAAAATGAATTGCAATCTAACCTTTGTGATGACAATGAGAAGCCTACCTCTTCGTGAGATTCTCCTTTGATCTTCTTTGCTGTTCTTACTTCTCTGGCATAACGAGCTATCTGCTTGGATACCCTCTCTATCTTTGCTTTCTGTTCCTCATGCTCCCGTATCATCTGCTGCTGCTTGTTCTGTGGATCAACCATTGGAACTTTGGGAATATACACTAATATTATCCATCACTCTAGTTAAGATGATTGTAAACAAGATTAATAACATTTAAACATCAAAATACCAAAACCTGCCATAGAAGGAGTGTGTTGGAAATGAAAGTACGGCCTGCTTTGAATTCAGGTTTACACTGAAATAAACATAACATTTGGCAAGTATTTCTGTCCTTTTGGGACTGCTAGTTAAACAGTCCTCCACTGCTGACAGTAATCTTACAGTTTCACACTTGAACGAAACGCAGTATTTAATCATTTCTGTTTGATGAAAACATATGCTTTTCACAAGACTCATCCCTTAATCCGTAGCCTTAATTCATTTGAATAATGTCAACATTAGATTTAAAATGTTCCACATTAACATATGCATCTTACAAGCCAGACAACAATCAACAACCGCTCAATAGCTTACATAGTCTCTGCCAGCTTTATTCCTATCCAGTCATGGTATCTACAGTTGATATTGGTGAACCATCACTAAGCCCTATATCATCAATGTCAAAGCAACTGTGCCTGAATCGATCCCTTTATAAACTAATCCATATCATCCTCCATTTACAAAATCCCTTAAAACTTCCAGGAAGATTTCAAAGGATGTAGGATGATAAGGGATAATATTGTAAATCCTTTATTGTGGCATGTCACCATTTTGTAAAAAACACTGCCCTACCTCCTTCTCTTCCATCCTTTATTGTGGCATGTCACCATTTGTAATAAACACTGCCCTACCTCCTTCTCTTCCATCCTTTATTGTGGCATGTCACCATTTGTAATAAACACTGCCCTACCTCCTTCTCTTCCATCCTTTATTGTAGCATGTCACCATTTGTAGTAAACACTGCCCTACCTCCTTCTCTTCCATCCTTTATTGTAGCATGTCACCATTTGTAGTAAACACTGCCCTACCTCCTTCTCTTCCATCCTTTATTGTAGCATGTCACCATTTGTAATAATCGCTGCCCTACCTCCTTCTCTTCCATCCTTTATTGTGGCATGTCACCATTTTGTAATAATCACTGCCCTACCTCCTTCTCTTCCATCCTTTATTGTAGCATGTCACCATTTTGTAATAAGCACTGCCCTACCTCCTTCTCTTCCATCCTTTATTGTGGCATGTCACCATTTGTAATAAACACTGCCCTACCTCCTTCTCTTCCATCCTTTATTGTGGCATGTCACCATTTTGTAATAATCACTGCCCTACGTCCTTCTCTTCCATCCTTTATTGTAGCATGTCACGATTTTGTAGTAAACACTGCCCTACCTCCTTTTCTTCCACCATTTCTTCATATGCTTTCTGATCCCGTATCAGGTTTTCCATGGTATTGCTCATGGTCTGCAAGTCATCCTGCAGTTCACGGATCTGTCGTCTCTTGTATTTGTATTTATCCATGGCTGCCCTTAGCTGTTCATCTAATCGCTGTTTTTCCTCATATTCTTCACCTGGAAAATTTGATGGGTTAAACAAATCCTACAAATGCTTCACAAGGAATGACGCGATGCTAATATCCTGATTAGCTTGGGACAAGAGATTTTATACTGTAGAACTCTTGAGAAGACTGCGTAAAAAGCACATGGAAAATAATTCTTAGCCTTTCAAAATGATCTGGCCAGTATCATGAGGATACCAAGCAGGAATCGTTTGATCATGAATTTAAAACAAACACCAGTTAAAAACAGGCCACAAGTAGTAAACATCGCATCATATTTTTTGCCAGGTAATCTGCTTCAGCAGAGTCAATATTTTCTTTACTTTGCCAATTTCTGTATTTAACTGGCCTATGAAACTATTGCCCTTTTCAAAAGATAAATCACGAAAGACACTTTAATAAAATTTATCTTTTTCATGCATCTCTGCTGAAGCTTGATAAAGATGACCTTCTGTAATAAGTCAATTATTGATAAAAGCATTTAGGCATGTGGGTCCAAAGCTAGACCAAGAGAGGGAGCAATTTTCCTAGCAACAGAGGCTCCTTTGGTGGTACATGTAGCTGCAAATCACTGGTTCACAAACAACTATGACATGCAAATGTTGCAGTCCCATCGCAGTCAAGAAAATGAACGCTCCCCACCAAGATGGCTCTTTTCAACTGATATGGGCATGCTTCTGCTCAAGGCAGATTTCAAAATGGTAAAAAGCTTACCAAGTCAAGAATGAATTACGCAAACTGGAGGCACTGTATATCAGAACACCAGCTAACATCCATACAATTACATTTGCAGTATTCCATGGCACTGACAGGAAGTAAAACAAGAGAAGAAATTGGCGGAATGTGGTCAGCCTTTCCTACTTACTAGTCTCAGTCACCCTGTTGAAACTCTTGCGATATTGCTCATTGCGTCCATTCATCAAGCGTAGTGTATTCTCCAATGCTTTGATTTCTTTCTCTGCTTTGCGGATCTTAGCATCCAGCTCATCTCCTTTACGCTGCAACTCTTCCTTCTCTTGTGCAGCCTGTCAACAAGAACACATTGATTTATCATATCTGGTTGCGTGTGAATATCCATATAATCATCACCCTAGTAGACTATCACTATCCGCTTTGAGCAGGAATGAGAGAAGATGTGTTTTTAAATGACAGTGACAATCCATAGGTGGGAACCCACCTCACGCACCTACAGATTCATGTGTGTTTGGTTTAGATTGCACTTAGCACATGCAATCAATTAGTCTTTGAATACAAAGTTTTCATATGTGTACCAGACACGTACACATGACGGATTGAAGACCTCTTCATGTCTTTCTTCTTTGGCAGTGAGGGTATGATTTGACTCCAAGTAGATACCAAAAGACAACGAAGTCTACAAGAAGTGTTTGTTCTGTCCATTCAAGAGTATCATGGGCCCAGCTTAAAAATGTGTCTGTAAAAATGTGTCTTCGGGCCATAAATGCTGCTCCACACATTGAACATCTCTTTTTTAAAATACAGATGTGTAACACAGAAATACATACATATTGTTAGATTTATGTTTTTTCTGTCCATCTTTCACTTTTAAGCTTGCCTTATTCAAAGGCAAATAGTAAAATCAATGTTACCAGGTCACATACTTTTTTGACAGCTAAAGCTGTTCTCCAATACAGAAGAGTGCATGCCGAAACTTTGATCTTGGCATCTGTTATAAACTCAATTCAAGTTTATTGCTTAGTATCAACTCTAATATCTGGCTTGTAACAATATCTCACAGGTTGACTCATCTATCTCCATTTGGACCCGTCTGATACCCAATTGGAAATTTCAAACAGATTCTGACTCCATTTTTAACTTGTCAGGTCTTGGTTCATTAGGAATTCAACAGTGACAAAATCCCTAACATCTACGTGCACAACATACAAACATGAATGTTCACTGCATTCAAACGTCCTACAAGCATTTCTGTGAGTATTGAGAAGTAAGCCCATGACAGAATTACTCTCTATTCCATCCTGATCTCATAACCCGTAAAACAGACCATCTTACCCTGATGACATAATATGCCTGAGAACGGTCCTCTTCACCTTCAGGTGGAGCCATGGAAACCATCAAGATTTCATATCTACACAAATGAATTCAATATGATATCAATGTAAAACTCAATATGAAGAATGAATAAAGGTAAGGGCTGAAGCAGGATTAGCCCTCACCATTTCTGAATAATTTAACAACGGGAGGATTATCAGGGTTGGTGAGTCAATACACACCAGGTGAGTAACTCAAGATTTACCGAGCAATAAAACAAACCTCACAGTGATACCAGTCAGTTTCACAGAGTCTCCTTTGTGTAATATTTCTTCACATGAACACTTTAGCAGCTTCCACAAAATGTATTAGTGTGTGATACAGAAATGCAATGGTGGAACTCCATATGATTACATCAATCCAAATCACTTCTCAATCTCTCATAGACAAGACGTGGAATTCCTACAGTCACTGCCAGAATTTGATTTGCCCTACCTCTTACGTAGCTTGTCAATTTTAGTGATACGTTCATGTAGCTCAGCACTGACGGTGCTCCGTTCTTCCTCAGCTGCCTTCAACTGTGCCTGCAACATTTCCTTGTGGATTGTAATCTCATGATGGCGCTCCTTCATTGCCTGTTGATTTGGGCAGGAAACAAACACAAGCTTGCAATCAACTAGATTTGGTTTTGTTAACAACAAACATTTGCCTTCACAAAGCCACTCTTGTGAATAGTACATGACTTTTACTCAGTTTATCTAGCCCCCAAATAGTTATTGAAACTAACTGAACCTAGCTGCAAACTGCGAAGGGGAAGACGTGTTACAGAGAATTTGTCAAACACTGGTGAAAGGGAACTGAATCGGAAGTCTAATTATGACAAATGAAAAAGTGAGCAATGAAATGTAATGGCAATTGGTAATTTACGAAGAGATTCCAGGACAATAAGGGATTTCTGACCGTTTCTAGTTGCAGTCTACGTTTCTCCAATGAGAAGACATCATCAGCGCGAGAATTCAGCTGGTCCCTCAATCGTTTAATCTCCAACTTCAAGATGTTCTCCTCTACCATAAGATCCTGTCAATAAGAGATTAACAAAGAACCAAAAATGAACACAAAAGTTAAAGATAATCATCTATGTTGTTATCCATCATGCTGAGACATCAAGAAGATTCTGGATTTGTTTTCATTAGCAGCAGCAGTAGGATAGTCCACTAGTGCAGAGTAATGCTATTATGGATGACAAACAAATACTTCCCTCTAGTTCATCAATCGTCACTTGAAAGTCCCTAATTACATCAATAATAGTCATTACAATTCCTATCTTCAGCTCAAGAGTTGAATTGGGTACAGTGACTTGTGCCAAGATTTGCTCCAATTCTGGTCAAAATCAAGTACCAGAAAAGTTTCATCCATAATTAAAACTACAAACAAATGATCTGAGGGGAACATTAAATCATTTGTTTGTGTTGAAGGTTGACCTAAGCACAGTCCACAGCAGCATGACATAATCTTTAATTACAGCTTGTGACTGCTACCCCGCTGGGCAATGGACGACTATTTGACATTTAATACTGGTCTGAATAACACCAAACAGCATTTGGTACCAGTCCAAACACCAAACAACATTTGGTACCAGTCCAAACACAAAAATCACAATGCATGTACACTTACAGGAGAATATGTGCCAGCCCTCACGCAATGTCCTGTGATAGATTACTGTGAATATGGCAGATAGCTTAACTGTATTCCCCTATCACTATATGGTCCTGCTATGTTCCCACTGGCCTAAGGTACTGATTTAAGTCATGTAAGCTTGATCTGTCCTATGACAGTAGATAAAGATTGTATTCTCTGACCTGTTTCTTGAGATTGATGCGTCTGAGTTCCCTGTGGGAGCTATCGTTGTGTAGGTTGAGCTCCTCAATCTTACTAGTCAAATCAGCTTTCTCTGTGCCACTCTTGTCCAAGTCTCGTTTCACACGACGAATGTCATCCTATAACATAAGCAAATAGTGACTCTTCAAATTACAAACCAATACGGTGCAGTGAGAAAAAAGTTGTTATGCTATCATTTTACCCCTCTGATTAATTAATTCTGAATATCAAAGAGCTTGAACAGTTTACAATGTGATATTGTAAGCATTTCATGAAACCTATGTACACTGCCATACAGCCTACCTGCAGTCGTTTCAGCTGAGTATTCACCAGTTGATAGGTATTATTCTTCTCCTCCAATACAGCCGTCAGTTCCTTGATACGAGCGTTTAGCTGATCCATTTCCTCTGTGCTACGTTCACCCTGGATGCGAGCTATGCGACGCTCTAATTGTTGAATAGTGAAATCCTGCAAGAGACACATTTCAGAAACACAGTTAACCAACCACTGGAGGCAGACGACCAGAAGGACCCTATGAGACTGCCTTACAAGAACACGGGGTAGTCATCAAATGGTTTCCTGCTTGAAACCTCATCAAATACACCATAATGCATGCCATGTATTCTAACAAAGCAAATACTGCAAATCTTTTTTGTTCATGACCAGTGAAAAATTCTTAATGGATTTTGGCAAGGTGTTCATCCTTGGATGTGATTTACACAAAAAAAATTCAAAATTCAATTCAAAAAGCACCCAATGTATTAAAGCAAGTAAATCCTCTCCTATACTGGGTGAAACAGTGGTTGAAAAAAGATCACTTTGGGATCATTTACCACTGTCCTACATGTCAAGAAAGGTTTTTTAACAACCAGTCATTACTAAGGGAATAAATGTTCCTATTCATAAATGCTTCCATTCATAAATACCTATTTTAGTCAGAGAGTCAAAAGAAGTCAATATATGATGGATTTCTGATTCTATTGTAGACATTTACTTTCATTTTCCAAAACACCCCTGTCCACTTTACGGTATATTCCTTGTGCAAGTTGTCAAATTGAATCTTGTCGTGTTGACTTGGCGCGCAAGTGGCAAACTACGTGCACACAGACTCTTGACCAATCAGAATTGATTAAACTGCCACAAATCCAGGTGCCAGGGCATGATTGACACAGCAGGCATTATCACTTCTCAGCGGGCATTGTTAATTATAATACACAGCACAGTTGCACGTTGTTGAATAGGGTGACTGTCTGAGGTATTTATGAATATTTAACAGTAATAAGTGAAGGAACTAGACAATCAACTGGACAGGTCATGTGAACCTGTAATATGGCACATTAAAAAGGGATACTGTCAGAGCACTTCTCGTTTCTTATTCACGTCTTGATAGTACACATGAGAGTTTTCACATGTGGAAAAGCAATATGGAATAATGTAGGAAAGAGCCAGAAATACATGAATTAGCTTCATCATGGTAGCTAATGAACTTCTTTTAACCTGGTTGTAGATTATCTCTTGTTGTTTGAGGGAGTCATGGTCAAGCTTGTTGATACGGCTACTTAGGTTCCTACTGGCTGCCTTGGAGCCTTGGATCTCTGCTTGGGTGTTCTTCTCAGTGGTCTTGGCTTCAAAGAGCTCTTGGGCTTTCTTGTACTGCAGGTCTCGCAGTCTCTTGAGCTCCTGGTCCAAGAGATGAAGACTTTCCTCTTCATCCTTGAGGAGACGGTCCATCATAGCAGCCCGCTCCTCTGCTGACAGTGAGGCATCTGACATGGCTTTTAGCTTAGCTGTCAGATCTTGACGATTAGCCTTGGCATCCTCTACCCTGATAGCACGAAAGAGAGAGAGAGAGATCAAGGCAAAACAGTTTACATCAAATTCAATGTGCAGAGATGCCAATATGCCTGAAATAAAAAAAGTGCTTTGTTGCACAGCAGTGAAGTCTATTGGTGCTGACATAACTGCATATTTGCAAGCATAGTATGGAATGCACACAAGATATGCACCATATACAGTCTCGCCTTACACACTACATATCTAGCCCCTCTATCTGTCTTTGGGGTAGGAGGACTGGAGTATCAAGTTTGAACTCCACTCTTTAACTTTTAGACAAGAATGAATACTGTAGGAAGTCACCAAGCACCAACTGGCACCTGTTACCAATTAAAGAGTGACAAACATCATAGTGGTTTATTGGTGTTGGAATACTAACCTGTTTTTCTTGTCATCCACATCTTTCTTTAAGTCGTTGACTTGTCGTCTCATCCCCTCCAAGTCTGT
Source organism: Acanthaster planci (assembly GCF_054643075.1). Taxonomy (NCBI): domain Eukaryota; kingdom Metazoa; phylum Echinodermata; class Asteroidea; order Valvatida; family Acanthasteridae; genus Acanthaster; species Acanthaster planci. The sequence goes on from NC_141790.1 coordinate 6,741,634, forward strand.
TGCTGTTCTGGCCACAGTAAACTTTAAAGTTTCCAGCTAATTTAACACAAAATGCAAAAAAGACATATTGACTTTTTAATCTTACCAGCTATCCTAATTAAACTAACAATGGACGCATAGATTATATGATTCAACTGCTGTACTGTCTCCTAAATTCTGCCTCATTCATGCTACAATGATCTGGATGAGTATTTCATGATCAATACTGCCAACCATGAGTGAAACCCAAGAAGGAACCTCATTCTCCTCTTACTTAATATCTTCAGGTTAAATGTTTCTGCCAGGCTGATGAAAACTCTCAGCATGTTCAGGTGGAACACCTGTCTTTTACAAACACAAGTATATTATGCCACACTCTTATGATTTTTGCCATTTCATATTCAAGGAGATTTTAACCTTAGAGAGGCCATACCAAGCAAATACACGGAGAGCATTTCACACTGCGTATGCATGAATTTGTTGGGTATTGAAGTACATATATTGGGTTTGGCATTGTCATTACGTGTGGTGTAGATAGACACGGATAGGTACCTCATCCTGAAACTGAATACGTTGTGTCTCTGCATCTCTGTAGTCTAATCTCAGCTTAGCTGCTGCCCGGTCTGTTGCTTGTAGCTTTTTCTGTTGTTCCTTGTTATTCTCAACCTCATTCTCCAAAAACTGTTGTTTCTCCTTCACATTGTTCTCATGGTCATACACCTCTGCCTTGACTTTCGTCAGATTCTGGAATGGTTAACCCAATCACCATAGACATTACTTTACAACGTATCAGTGAGTCAAGTTACAATTTTTTTGAAGTTTTCCACTGATGTGACTTTGAAGTCTAATACCAAATTAACTTTCAGTTCACTGAACATAAATCTAAGGCTTTTTTGTATGAACACATCTGACAGAGTAAAATCCTAACATTATATGTTCACTTTGTTGGGGGGGTGGCCCAGTGTTTAGTGTAAATGACTCAGAATTAGGAACTCAGTGGTTTCATGCCATGGAAACTGAAGATAAACACCAGCCTAATGGGCCACACTGGTTTGGCAAAGGCTTCCTCTTGCTAACAGTTCACTAAAATAGATTGTTAAACAAAACCCAAGCACTGAAAGTCTAAGGCAAAGTAGGTAGGATCAACAGGGCTACATTAATTGCATTCCAGTAAAAGCCCGGTGTAAACAATAAATTTAAACTATACAGTACTGATTACAAATAAAAGAAGGAAACAACTAGGTACATGTGACCTACAGGCAATATTAGCAAGTCAGATGCACTTGGTTTCTACAGTCAATCCCCTTGATTTGTTGCAAGGCCTAGACATGTATGTCAGTACTCACATCAGCTAACATATCCATCTCCTTGTCTCGTCTCTGCATCTGTTCAATTGTTGCCTCCCATTGCCGGATCAACTCCTGACGATCATTGTGTGCCCTGCGGAACTCCTCAGCTGTCTTGTCCAACTCCAACTGTGAGACACAACTTGTGGCATTTACTACTCAACACACGGACTGAGTGGTATCTCAGTGTGTTACTCATCATTACTTCCTACACTTACTCGGAGGATAAACTTACTAAGTAGCTACGATATTCCAGCAATCACTATTTTTGGTTCATTTACATTTAATTTTATACAGCTTAACAATACTATATTTCAAGTCAACCCAAATCCTCTAAAATTCAACATCAGCTTTTGCATAATTTTGGGAAATAGAGAAGTACTGTGCACAGGACTCAAACCCACTGTTTCCTACATATAAGAGTTTGCTGAAGACATACCCCACTGTGTATGGCTTGTAGGGATAACAGAGACTTTCTAGAGAGAAATGCAGAGGTTTTGGGTTATAGCATGTCAGTGAGCACATCAGTCAAACTAAACCAAATTTTCCTGAAATGACTCAACATTGAGCCAAAATAAAGCCCAAAGCCTACGACTATTCCAAGGAGGGACTATGACTGCAGTGGTAACACAATCACATGCATATTCTAAAACTTTAGGTGCCATATACTTTGCCAAGTCACAACACTCTACAGGTGGAACAGGCATGTGACGCCCACGTACCTGTTCACAAGCGTGGTGCAGCTGCAGTAATGACTTCTAATTCTTGTCAACAAATAAGTCTTGTGAGTAATTTCTGATCATTTTTGAGCTATCATCTACCTGTGCAGTTAATGTCTCTGTCATCTCATGGTCTAATTGTTTCCTCTTCTTATGACTTTCATCAGTCATACGCTCCATTCGTAATGAGAGTTCCTGAAAATGTAAAAAAACCTAAGGGTAAGACTGAATTACATGTAAATGTCACTGGTACACAGTGACTGACACTCCAGGTCCAGGAAACATAGTCATTCTTGTTACATATTATAATAGATCATTAGCAAATAACTGATTAGATTGAACAACTCCACTTTAATGTCTTCACAGGCCCACGTAATAGAGCTGTTAAGCAGCAAGTACTGAAATTTGCTTAGTAAAGATATTATTGTCTTGGCAAAAGTAATGTTACTCAATGCATATCGCGTACCACTGATTCTGGGTGGGGGATATTTGTTAACACAAAACTTTGCTAATCAATAGTTCCATTCAAGGGCTCCATAGGACTGGCTCAAGTGCACTGTAGCACAAATGTGAAACTCCCTAGGGGATTTACTAATACCCTTCCATCCTTGCAAAACTCAACACCATACATATTTGTAGTATGCCTAATTCCACATAAAACATACCAGTACAATACTCATCCTGACAGATTCCAACAAACTGTGTTAATGGTTGGAGTTTGGTTGGTTTGAGACCATTAGGGTTCATGCAATATTTGATGTCTGACTAACAAAGATCTTAACAAGTTGCATCTACTGGCAAAGAGCATAGTTACAATGGAGTGATACTTGTACCCTTTCCCCATGGCAGTAAATGGATTGATACTTCTAATTGACAAGTAAAATGAATACAGATTGCTTACCCCTTCTAGCATTCTACAGAAACAGGACGATTCTTACCCCAATTATGTAGCACATCAGACTGTCTGGCTCACCTTGATTTTAGCATCATCCATCTTAGTGTACTTAGTCAAGGTCATAGCATCTTCATCTTTGCGCGCTGATTCCTCCAGCCAGGCCTCCAATGCCTGCTGGTCCCAATTCAGCTGGGATTTCAACTCCTCCAGCTTCTGGGTGTTCTTGAAGATTATATTCTAATAACGAAGGAATAACATCAGAAAGAAATTCAGAATTGGGGAAAGAAACATTTTGACATTTATGACTGTTATGAAAGCAAGACCCAGAGAAAGAAATCGGTTTTGCTGGAGGAAGATCATGTAAAGATGACAGATTGTTGTCTGATGCAAATAATACTACACACTTGATTAGAAATTTTTCCAGTATCAAAAGTCCATTCATTGAAAAACCTCCTTCCTCTTCTCCTCTATGGAATTTGGATACTCCTGAACTTCTTACATGAAACATAAAAGTCAAGAGAGTATTCCAACTGTATATTTCAATCTTTACTTGAGAGAACATTTTATAGAGTTCTGTGTGGTCTATTTTAAAGACCCAACTTAATGCAGTGAAATTCCACAATCAGGATTGTGTGTACAAAATGGTTTGTGTGCATCATTATTAAACATCATTTGCAATAATTTTGGACTTATACATGCAAATGCATGATTGTGTCTAGACGATGTTCTTCTCAATAAATGCATAATTGAGTCCAGACAAAGTTCTGCCCAGTAAATGCATGATTGAGTCCAGACAATGTTCTGCCCAGTAAATGCATGATTGACTCCAGACAATGTTCTGCCCAGTAAATGCATGATTGAGACCAATGTTCTGCCCAGTAAATGCATGATTGAGTCCAGACAATGTTCTGCCCAGTAAATGCATGATTCGAGTCCAGACAATGTTGTGCCCAGCAAATGCATGATTGAGTCCAGACAATGTTCTGCCCAGTAAATGCATGATTGAGTCCAGACAATGTTCTGCCCAGCAAATGCATGATTTGAGTCCAGACAATGTTCTGCCCAGTAAATGCATGATTGAGTCCAATGTTCTGCCCAGTAAATGCATGATTGAGTCCAGACAATGTTCTGCCCAGCAAATGCATGATTTGAGTCCAGACAATGTTCTGCCCAGTAAATGCATGATTGAGTCCAATGTTCTGCCCAGTAAATGCATGATTGAGTCCAATGTTCTGCCCAGTAAATGCATGATTGAGTCCAGACAATGTTCTGCCCAGCAAATGCATGATTGAGTCCAGACAATGTTCTGCCCAGTAAATGCATGATTGAGTCCAGACAATGTTCTGCCCAGTAAATGCATGATTGAGTCCAGACAATGTTCTGCCCAGTAAATGCATGATTGAGTCCAATGTTCTGCCCAGCAAATGCATGATTGAGTCCAGACAATGTTCTGCCCAGTAAATGCATGATTTGAGTCCAGACAATGTTCTGCCCAGTAAATGCATGATTGAGTCCAGACAATGTTCTGCCCAGTAAATGCATGATTGAGTCCAGACAATGTTCTGTCCAGTTTCTCTCAAGAACACAATGGGGAGGCACCCAAAAACTGAATTAAATGTCCATACTTTCTCTTCCGTTCTATATCATTCTAAGTTCTATTATCAATTTTAGTATGTTACCCATTGGAATGCCTCTTATGCAAAAGGTCACATGTCACAGGAGCTCTATGAACATACAAATCCCAAAATCTTTTGTAACATTGACATAAATGTATAATTCTGCTTTACGTTAGTTGAGTGCAGTTTTCTGCAATGCAGATGTGACAACTGTTCCCTGATTGGCCAATAATGAAAGTGTTGCCACACAAACTTGCTGCTTTGTCCCAGCTACTGATGCTGTTCTCATACCTCATGAATATTCCTCCTTTCTTTGATATCAGCCAAATCATTTTCCAGTCGCTGGATCTCTTGCTTCAAGCGACCACACTCTCGCTGAGCCACAAGCATCATGTGTTTCTCTGTTTCCAACTCGTTGTTTCGAGCACGGTTTAGCGCCTAACAAAAGTAATGAAATTCCATGTTTCGAAATTAATTCATAAGTTGTAACACATAGAGAAGCAGACATGTTTGAGAGGTAAATGCACTTGTAAAATATTTACTTGACAAATGTTAGGAGCAATTCTTGAGGACCAATGGCATGAATGATATTAATCAAAGGAGAAGCTCTACACTGCCAAGCCCACGATGTGGTACATGTACGTTATAATGATTTGGGCAGGATGCATTGAGAGTATTTCAGCTGAGTGAATAGATTGGTTACCTGTGTCTGATTGAGTTCCTGCTGCACATTCTTCATGTGTTCTGACATAGCAAACACCCGGTCCTCATGCTCTGACAACTCTGCCTGACATCTCACTGCCTCTTGTTGGTTGCGCTGGACCTGTTCATAGTGAGAGTCGAAGATTCAGTGGCTGTAGGTACACAAATCCTTAAATATGATGGAACTGACAAGAACACCTTTAAATTTATTAAAGCATTAGCTCATATGTAATAGAAGTACTAAATTCCACATATCGTTGGGTGCCCACAAGGTTGTAAGGAGGAAAAATGGGTCAAACGGTCAAATTTTGGTTTGGGGGGAAAAATTGATGGAGCATTAAATATCTTTCATTTGGTATACATGTTGAATCAAAAGGCAATGTCATTCTGACGTAATTAACAGAATGAAAAGGATGGTAGGTGGTTTTCCTTTACTTTTGCACTGACGAAGGACATTACGACATAATAATAATTTAACAAAATATGCAATAGCATCCCACTGAAGTGTAGATGCAGTCAAAGTGTATTCCCGTTAAAAGGCTGTTACCTGTAGCATAAAATGTAAATTACTATTAAAAATCAAGTTTTTTTAACCATTATGTAATGCAAAATATTATTTTAATCGCTAAAAACTTAATCCAGCTAAAATTCAGACTTGTGTGATTTTTATTTACGAATGGGAGCCCCAAAACTTTAAAATTGATAATCTCAAAACATAATATTTGCATGCCTGGGCTACTAACATCCTTCTCCTTGGAACACTACACAATTAGGTCACATTAAGAGGAGGCAATAGGTAAATTTCTTGAAGGTTTTGTTACAGTAGCTGTTCTTACAAAAGCAAAAACATCAAGATGTATCGGCTAGGCTGGAGCGCAGTGAAGTCATCTCCAGGACATTGACATAAAGTTTAAATCGCTTTTTCAACAAGATGGCCACTTTGAGCTCAACAACAAAAGCGTTTCCGATTTGAAGGGGATTTCTCTCTTTTCTTCCCAAATGTGAGTAAACCTTACCATCTTATTGGAATCTCCAATTCTCACTCAATCCTAAGCTTGTAATTGGACAGTTTGAGGACCACTTTGGAAGTGAATCCATTGGATTTTGATTCTGGGTACGAGCTATTTTAAGTGAAATGACTTAAAGGGGTGGAAAGCTTATGGAAGGTACTTGGACCGTACTATTGCCGGACCATGTCCAAATGTCAAAAAAGGCCACTTGTAGAGTCCAAGTTACTTGGACTAGTGTACCCCATTCTTGCAGTCAAGATGAGATCACTGAGTCTTGATTCTTCCCTCTGATTGGTTAATTGGTGGCTATCCCATATTTCACACTAGAAACTCAGAGGGGCAAAAACAGTGCTGCGGTCTATACGGAAAATCTCAATTAGGCTGATTGACTCTTATTGTCTTAACCTTTAGGCCTATGCCTACATCAATTTATGCCCAAAATTTCACTATTTTAGGCAATATGAGTATGAACAGTTTCCCACACTGTACCGAAAAGGTTTCAGTTCTTTATCATGTTGCATCAAAAAAGGAGGAAAACATGCAAGTACTTTTTTCAAGATGTATTTTTGCGTTGGGGAGATGTTAATTTATATAACGGGTTTTGCCTTTACCCAACGTACATATTAATAAACACTGTATGCTCAGTGCTTGTCCAAGAGCTTGCGATGCAAGTACTTGTACAAAGTGAAGGGAAGTTGCCCCTTTGCCTAGACGTGAGTGCAATAAATGGAACAGCCTCCAACCATAAGAGTAATTTCCCTCAAAAATCAAAACCCTGCCCTCTTTCTACAAAACCATGAAAATTAACCTTGCAGTCAGGCGAAATGATGTCATGCCATTTCCAGAAAGCTAGTCTTAACACTACATTACCTCATCTTCCAGCAATTTATTCTCTTGATTGGCTACAGGAACCTTCATCCCACCGTCCCACTCCATCTCGCTTAGAACACTTTTCACACTCATTTCGGCTCAGTCGCAAGTCGCCTGTTCTGTTTGTCAATGCGGCGTCAATATAGGCCTAGGCCTAAAACAGCTTGTCGGCAACAGTTTGCTCTATCCTAATTGCAAAAACAAATTGGGTAGGTCTAAATAACTACTAAATATCCTTCCCTGGAAAAACCAAAAATCCTATTTTGTGAGACTTTTCGATACAAGTTTAGTAAAGTGTCAAAAATAAACAAAAAATTCTTGCTGTCAAATAGTAATGTTTGTAATCACAGACAAAAACGTACAAACTGCTAGCGTTGTTTGCTGTGGTTACGGTATTCGCACTCGTTGACCTTTCGCTGGTCCCTCACACATAAAAGTCCGCTTGGTATGTTTAAGCGAACACGCCGCGTACCATTGATAATTTTAATACGCAGTTATAATATACCAAATGAGGGCGCTGTATAGAAAATTAAAGATGGCATTATTTTCACGGTTACCACAGACCGTGTCTTCACAAAATTGGACATACACATTAATAGAGTCGCCTGGTGCCTCTCGGAAAGAGGTCGGGCCGCACTTTTTTTCTGTGGAAATTCAGGATTATGACAAAAACGTCGGTTTTCTTTTCAACTTTACAAGGGTCAACCATGCGATTGTCTTTTTTATCCGCCCCGCTCCAAAAACACCCCCAAATAGTAGTCGAACTATTCGATCAGCCCTGTGAATAATGCCATTCCCTGCTTTGAAAGAACTGATTCAAAAAACGATACCCAAATCTGGTTTCAAGCTGCACTCAAGGGACAAACGCTCCTCATTAGAAGTTTTAGACCTTGAATCTAACATCTACAAAATCAACGCTTCGACGGGCTCTCCATTCATCACCCTTTGAGGCGACTTTTGAGGATGGACTGGTCTGATAAACGGAACCCCAGGAGCTCTTCAGGAAGGATAGTCCAACCTCATTTTGACAAATCACCTGACCCCCAAAGTCACGTTTACTACCAGGCGTGGTGTCACGACAGGCTCTGAAAACACCTTGGGCCTACGACTGACCTCACATCCAGACTTAATCTCTGATGTTTCGCCTCATTCTGGAATTAGTGATCAGTGCATTGTGCAACAACACTTCATAAAAGACTACCCCCCCCCCCCAGCCACCTCGTAAAATTTGGGGAAGGTGGGCGATGAAGAATTTATAGACCAGGCAAAACATGGTTGTAAACTAAGTTTCTTCAACTAGCATCCAGATACAAGATCTGTTGAGGACAACTGGGTGTGTTTGATAGGCCTAAATGGCTTAAATTACAAATCCTGTTACCCACAAGTTTGCTCAAGGGTCGAATGCACCCCCCCCCAGTTTGGCTCTCTACAAGACTGAAGCGGCTCTGCAACAAGAAAAAGAAATTCTACATCAATGCCAAGAAGAGTGGCTTTAAAATAAGATTGGAACAAATTCACCAGAGTGCGGAAACAAGTCGTCCGTACCACAGACAACATGTCTCTTCAATTCTGGAAGGAGAAAATCCAAGGTTTATGAGATCCAGACGGACACATGTCAAACACTTAAAATGAATGACCATTAATCACTTAAGACCAGGAAAAAGCAGAATGTTTTCACCTCGGAAAATATGGATCCTTCATCGTTTCCGGACGTACCACCCAGTCTGTTTGCAGAAATGCCTCCAATTAAAATCGATGTAGAATGTGTCAAGAAGCTATTGCTCAACATTAACACACCAGAGACCATAAGGCCTGACAAATTTCAGAATCAGGCTCTCAATATCGCAGCTGGAGAGCTAGCTGGTTCCTGTCTTAAACGTCGCTGGACTCAGGTGATCCTCCTCAAGAGAGGTTTGACTACAGTAGTACCAACGCCGCAAATTATTGTCCCGTTTAATTAACTTTCATTTGTTGCGAGATGTTGGAACACATAATTGACAGCAACTCGATGAGACACCTTTCTGGACATCATATTTTTCTGACAATAAGAATGCGACTTCATTCGAATAAAGCGAGGGAATTATGCCATGGCATGGTCCTTCGTGATGTTCCATCAACTCCCCATCACGTCTCCGTGTCAACGCCGACTTGTCTTAACGGATGACTTGGTAACCGGTCGAGTTGTAATAATTCGTAGGATCGTTGGCCTAAGCCACCAATCCATTATCCACATACTCAATGAAACGTTATTTGAATGGAATTCGAAATAGACGTGTAAATGCCAAGTCAGAAAATAAGGAAAGGCGATCGATGCGCGACTATGACCAGTATGTCAAAAGTTGTATTTCATTCACTTTTTATAGTTTGAAACTAAGGCCACTTCCAAATTCAGAAACTGCCCTACTTTGGAATAGGACATACATGGGAAGTAAATTTAAGGAAGCTCAGTCATAGAAAAGTTGCACACCTTTTACTCACATATACTATAGGCCTACGTTTTCCGATTCCGATGAACATTTGAGCAAGAACTACCTCTAGACCCACGATCCGCTGCCAAGAACGTTTTAAAACGAATTAGCTTGGGCAGTTTCTGTTTTCCATGCCCAATCCTTTGTCAGTTTGTTGAGTGACATCTTGTGAAATCGCATTAGATTTTGTACCTTTTGGACGTACAATAATATCATTCTCCCATTTATCTCATTAAGCCATAAATTGACCCAATCATATTGAGTTTTTCATTGATCACTTACGGGAAAATGCTGACTTACGATCAAAGGAGCAAACTGACTCAAGAACATAAACACATCTTTTTAGTTGGAACATTTATTGGTTTGAAGATGCAGAATTGCAGGTTGCAGACGAAAGACCATTTTCGTCGACATCGCCTTGCTTTTGCTTAGAATTCCTTTCGTTCCTTCTACGAAAGCCCTGAAGTGTCATTATTTATTTTCAAAAAGTGAAGCAAGTTTGTATATCTTTGGTAAAAATGAAGTTGGAAAATACATATCACCTTTTATACTTCATGGCAATGGTGGGCTTTTGTACCCCCTGTTCTCGCGAAATGCCAAATAGTAGGCGCATTTTTCTTCACTGGGCTTAGGAAAAAGTGCTCACTCGAGGAAGGTCGGTTGTAACGGAATGCTTTGCCTTTAATTTTGCAGACACGCAAGGCATGGATGTCTGAAACAACATTTCACTAATTTGGTTAAGGGTGGATCTGAGGATTTTCCCAGGACGTCTGGCCCGTCAGACATTTTTAAAGTCCAAAAGTTGCAGACAGCCGGACAGTCAAGTCATGCATTACATGCACTCCTCTTTGTTTGTCTAACAATAATACAAATCCGAGGCATTGTCGAGGATAACACAAAAAAGTAAACAAAAAAAATTTTCCATTGTGGTCCTAGGGCAGGATATCACGTTTGTGTTATTACTGTAATTGTTATTTCATTTTTTTTTAGTCAGAGCCTTGGGGGGGAGAGGGTTGACCCCCACCCCCCTCGGGATATGCAAATTCAAAGATCTGTTGACAGCATGGCCAAGAACAGAAGTACAGAGCATTGACATTCTAGGGCAATCTTTCGTACTCTTTTTTTATCACGAACTTGGATAGAAAATCATCACCAAAAAGGAGCCGTTCTTTTTTCGGATGATTCGTTCCCTAGCTGTATCCTCCGGTGAAATTAAAAGATGAGCGAGCCATATTACATGTACTGTAATTAAAAGGTCATTCATCCATTCTTTTTGTTCAAAGTCTGGTTTCTGATTTTGAAAGAACAAACATATCATCTACCGAAGCCTGGAAGGGAAGCTGCCATTAATTTTGAGTTTGTTAGTTTTGTTTTGTGTTTCTATATCTTGAAGTTGATTTAGAAAGCTGTCAAAACGTAGTTCATTTGCCTTAAGTGCCAGAGTGACCACAAAAAAAAAAACCGGTTATTCAGTCCCAACATACTCTCCGAGGATTTATTTGTGTGAAGGTTCTATCCGCCCCGAGCAGAAGCACCCCCTTATTGGTTGAAAAGAGCCATGTTGATCTGGAGTGTTCATTTTGTTGGTAGCAATGCGACCGCAACGCATGCATGTCATAGTCGTTTGTAAACCAGCGAAAAGCAGTTCCTACTAAAAGGAGCCTGCGCTGCCAGGAAAATGGCGCCTCTTTACCGTACTGACTGTTTGGATTTATTAACCTTATGCGATAATCAGAGAGAACTAAGCCCTGGCAACACAAAACATGTGTGTTCGAACTATTGAACCTTCGGAATAGTGAGCAGTGACCAGTGGATCTTGATATCGAATTTCAAATTTCAAATAGTCGTTCCTAAAGATGTTTCTGCTCACGAGTCCTGTTTAGCCTGTTATATTTCTAACATCACTTAAATGCAAAAATATGGTTGTAGTTGGTCTCAAATCCTGTTTTGTTTTGACTCAAAGCGCGTGTGGGGAGTAAAATTCCAATCACGGACGTCTCATTCACTGAAAAAAAAAAGTCTGCGGGACTGACAATGACTTTGTAGAAAATCTGAAGCCATCGTGCCGAATATAAAAAGATGGTTGGCTACGTGTCACTGTAATGAGGGCGTTCGAGTGAGCTACTCAGTTAACACGAGTACACTCCTGAGCGCTCGAACTACTGGAGTACGACCCGCGGGTCAACGAGAGTAGAGGGGGAGTATATAATATACTCCTTGCATTGCGTGTGCCTTCGCGTCGTGTTGTTAATTGATGCCGCGACGCCACGACATCTGTCGCGTCGTGTCGTCACGTCGTGGCGGGACGACGCGACGGAGCTGTCGTAGCGTCGCGTCGTGGTGTCGGGGCGACGGGACGACGCGACGCAATTTTGGCGGCTACAGAACACCAAGCAAGATGAGGTAAAAGCAAGGGCGGATCCCGATTTGTCCCTAAGGTGGGTGGGCGTGATCCCATTTTTTTTAAGCAGCATGGGTCCGGGGCATTTTAGATTCTAGGCGCTGTGTGGTGCAATTTCAGGCGGTATGACCAATCCTTTTCGTCTCCCCCTCTTTTTCTGGATCTGATCTTAGTAAGGAGTAAAAAAACTGTCTACAATGATTGGAAGTCTGTACTTTTCAAACTCATATTCCCCTTTTCGTATGTTGTACTTCGGGAACAAAATTATCACTTTCATATGTCCAACACTTTCACATCCCAAACGTGCGGTGTTTATCGGGAAGGGGTGTAACTACAACGTGGTATTCAACGGAGTGGACTCAGTGTAGTATGATCGTCACCATTACTTTTCCCAAACTTTTATAGATTGACTTGTTAAATAAAAGTCAGATGATGAAATAGCAAAGAAAGACTGGTTTAGGCAAGCACCATTTAAAGAAAATCGGTATATTTCTATAAAAAATAATTATTTTTGTTACGAAGTTATAAGACCATATCAGTCTAAGATACCTCAGAATCATCAGGGCCCTTCCGCTTTTTTTGGGCTCAGAAATTGGGAAGCTAGCCTCTGTGGAGTTACGGTTACATTTTCATTTTTGTTTGTTTGTTTGTTTTTTTTTTGGTGCTGGTTTGCCTATCTTTGGTTTAATTTTGATTTAATTCACAAGTGAGCATACAATCATAACTGGTTCCCAGAATGTAATTTATGCAGTTCTTCTTTTTTCGTTTATGCAACCAGAAAGTCAATTCTGGTCCTCATGCATGGTTACGGTACTAGGTAGCTAGGTCTGGCACTTGTAAACGCATAGGTAATTGGGTTTGTATTTATCAGAGAGCGCCAACCTCTCATCTCGTGTTCGGCAACGTAAGGGCCATTTTGTGCACACCTAAAGACTCTGTACTTCGAGGTTACTGCATGTATTTCGTTTTGATTCATAAGGGTGATAACATGCCCTCCCTCTCCCATCTAGTCTTCGTGTTTTTATTTCTGTGTACTGTGGAAGAGTGCATATTTTCTGTGCTTTTCCTCTCAATAAACCAGTTTCAATAGTTTGGTTAAATTCTCACTGATGCATTCCGTCGTTTGCTTATGATGGTAATAAACACAGATTTTTTTAGTTATTAGTTAGCTGCAATCTAACCGGGAAGATTTCAAAATGTTGTTTTCTTTTGGGGATTCTACTCCAAAATCCTACACTGTCCCATTTCTTTCTCATAAAAGTTCTAGTGGGATTGCAGTGTTCCCATCCTGATTACAATGTAAATATTTCTTCTGGTTGGATGATGAAGATTGATGCATCTTCAATTACATCAGGCAGTCGTCTCCGTGTGGATGGAGAGGTTCTGTTGGGAGGAGAGCACTGAGATTTTATTCATTTCTGCTGATAAAGCTTCGTGTTTTTTCAGAGGGTAGGTGATGAAATCAAAGAACCTAATTCAAAGCACAATCCGGCATGACCCAAATAACACTTGTATACCTTTTGAGAACACAAAATGTGTTCTTAACCATACTATGTATAAACTTGGAATTCACAAGAACTATTGCTCACAGGAAGCTACTGTAGAGATTTTTTGAGCTGTTGCCTTAGGAACAGTTAAATGACTTCTTGTGAAAACAAGAATCAAATTCAAGTGGGTTGTTTAATAAGAAAATGATCAGTTGATCCTGGAAACGATATTCTTGATTTTTCTGTTTATTGCATGTTTTCGAGAGGGAGACCGAGGACTTCAGAATTGTACTGAAAATGTGGGACAATTTATTCACTGCACGAAATAATCTGGTTCTCTTGACAAATAATGGAATCTGCAAAGTTAATACAAAATTTATTTTCCCAATGCAATATAAAGCACTATTACATTCTCAGTAACTAATCACATCTGTTTGTATTCAATAAAAGCATGTGAAATCCGCACAGGTACTTTAAGTTAGAGGTAATATCAAAACAGGCTGTGGTGTTTAAGATGTAATTTTTGTTAACAATGGCAATGGCGTTATAATCCGTTACAAAATCATTTCTTAATTAGCCATTAGCATTGGTAACCCCAAAATCTATTCAGGAAAAGGGATTTTGCTTTTTGTGTTGATTAACGCTGAAGATACAGTTTGCAGTGGATATTCTTAATTACTGCATTATCATTACATACGTTTCGGGTGACAAATGGCTTCAAGTTGTGTCAACGTGAAACAATGCTTGCCCTTGTTAAGGTCAAAAGTTAACTGGTTTGATTCAAGGAGAAACTTTAATTGCTTTAAAGTAAGCATATGTCACACACCAAACTTTTTTTCTCTCTATACAGAGAGTCTGCCACCAACAGAGATTTCTACTTGATTAACTGCCTGTTCTGTGATTATGCTTGAAGCTATGTGAAAGTATTGTCTTACAATTATGATCACATTACTTCCAATTACGATGCTGGTCGTACATTGCAAAGACTTACTAATATCCCAAATTGTCATTTTTTTCTTATAATTGAACAATACACACTTTCACAATACCAGCGTATTTGCAGACAACACACAACTTTTTGTACAATTTTTTCACATATTTGAATTGAACACGAAGAGGAAGTAAATGTCTTTTTTCTAATACACCCGTTATGAATGCAGAGACTCGTATCAACCAATATTTTGACTGCCTCAATTATGCATTTTGGATTTTCTTCCATTTTTGTTATGGGGGGAGTTAACATCTGTGATGCAATCATGCAAAATGAGTCCTTTTCGACCCAAACTAATTTGTTGAATTGATTTCATTCATTTGAAAAGTATTCTATGTCATCTTTATATCTTTGAAAATCCATCCTTGAAGCAACCTTTAGATCAACAGCAGTGGAAGTTGAAACATGAAAAAAGATTTGATTTTTGGCACTTAATTTGGAGACATTTCTTCAATAAAATTCAACAATGACTTATATTGATTGATCACATCACTTTTTAAAAATAAGTTCTGAACCCTTCGATCCTAAAACTTTGATATTTCAAGAAATATATAAAAAATCATCACTTTGAAGCAAATTCCCTCTGATATTTGCATATTATCAATAGGTGTTCAACATACTTAAGAAAGAAAAAATCACAAAACTGTTTCACAAAAACAGTATACAAGTTTTAATGCTTGGAATACCTTACAAACTTTTAAGACGTCAGCTTCTTCTGAATATAAATAATATTAGACATATAAATGAGGTAATATTTACATGTTTGAAAAGCCAGATGTGTGTGAAAGACAACTGGGGAAAAAAGGCTCTCTTTTGGATTCAGCTTTTGCACCTGCATATCCTGAACACATGTTTGCACATGGCTCAATTTATAGCAGCATAGGCATGTATGCAGAGCCAAATTTATTAAACTTATCCGCAACAAACAAGGAATAATCCTATAAGAAATACATGTACATTATATTAGGTTAATTAAAAATAATTGCATGTTTTTCAAATTCATCTCACCATTTCTGATTATCAATTCAACACAAAATAAGCCAAAATTGGAATTATGTTTTTTGTGACTCAGTCAAGGTGACCCTGTCAGTTACCAATGAACTGTTCCCAGTAGGGAAATGGCAATAAAGAAATAATCTGTTTTAGAAATGGGAAGAATACCTCAGACAAATTTTCTGAGGAATCTCATGGAGCTAGGTAATGACTGAAGGCTCACTGCTCAGCTAGTTAAACCAATGACAATGTTGCATCTGCACTGTGCGTGTAATAATAACACAGCAACTTACGGTAGAAAACAAGATCAAGGATCAGCTTGTTGCTAACAGCACATTTAACCAGACTTTTTTCAAGAACTCTGATGAATCTGGAAGCATTACACAGTGATTATCCCAATTTGTTATCCTTACTTGCCCTTTGCAACTGTACATCCTGCTGTAGAATTAGCAATGCAAAAGGGCACATATATCATGCATTGACAGGCAGCTGTGGGGCCTCAGAGAAAAGTCTGGACTGCTTTGTATTAATGTTAATATTTATATTTCATTAGAAGGCAGATGATTATTACAAAAAATACCAACTGATTTATGACTGCAATGATTCCAAACCTATTGTTGCCAGATGCGATTCCTGACAAACTAGGCTACACCACGGAATTAAAAAAAGGCATTTGATGTTGTACCCAGTACTGCAATGAAAGCCCCTTTTTATACGTGCACACCATGGTTAGCACTTGTGTGTTCTGTAAATTTTCTTTTCTTTTCAATAACCAATACCGTGTTATTCCCCATAAATATTGTTCAGGACCGATATACCCTGCCTATTCCACTGTATCTCCACCAGCCCATGAAATATTTCCCAATCTCCTAATCAACAAAAACATAAACTAGTCCATCCCCCAGTCAAATACCTCCACTGTGAACGCTCACAAACAACTTGGTTCCCTGTAGTTCCTTCTCTTGCATGGTGACCCACATGACTGCAGGCACCAGAGCGTATCAACCCTGTTGCAGGATAGATAAGTGAGTCCTGAGACAGCGAGACCAAGACTGAGAGAAACTCTCCCCAAACTACCAATTCAAATGAAGCTGTCCCATGTGGAACCCCAAAATCCCAATGCAATAGACCTATAGCACCCTCTACATAAGTCACATGACCTATAGTGGGTATAAAACATAAACATGGCATCCTCTGTAGCAAAGTGCTGCTATTGTAAGGTACATGATTCTTGCATCTGCTTATTTAATCAAGACTTTTCTTCTCAAAGTCTTTGAAAAATATTTTGGAATTGGTACCTGAGACTTCACTGGAGTGGCTGAATAAAGCCAGTGAGGACAGTTCCAGCAGGTCTTGGACTTTTTATAAGAAACATTATGTTCATGATGTCATAGTCACACCGAATGTTGGTGTGGTTGGGGCCACTATCAGTGCTAGCATCAGCAGAAGCAGGGGTAAATGTGATAAGGGCTCATTGTTACCACAGCAAGAGGCAGCTAGCCCATTTCTTATCCAAGTGACTTCTCATAATAATAGAGCGAGGGTTTTATCTGCACACTGTTCATGCAAGGCATGCATGCCACACATACATCTATGCTGTGTTATATCAGATGCTAGCCTATTTCAGTGACGACTCACTTCATTTTTTTTACAGACGCATGGACATCCAGGGTGCAGGAATGGTATGTACTAAGAATGGGAGTGGTGGAATTGCTACCAATGATGGGTATTCATTTTGCCAAACCTGAAACCAATACAGAGTGGCAGAGAAAGAAACTACCCGTGTTTTCTAAGTTCTATGAGCCAAAGAGGCCCTTCATGAAAGCTTCCCAGTCAGATTAACTGGACTATCACAATGAAACACCTACTGTAGAGGCATGGATGAAAAGCCTCCCATTTTCATACTTGCTTGCAACAGCCTGCAAGGGCTTCCCCAATTAGCATATTTCACATGAAGTACAGTGCTGCAGTGGAAACATTGACAAGAACTGGCTATATATTGTCTGTGTTAATTGTCCATCTTATTGGGAAATAATATAGAGTATGATTATTTCAAAATCCCTGTACAGAGGAAACTCTTAAAAGAGGAAACCCTCTTCAAATCTTTTGTTTTTCCATTCCTATTTTATAACAAGGTTGTGGTTATGATAAAGTATTCTTGATTGCTATAAAAGAACTTGGCAGTAATAGGTCAAGTTCTAGGAATGTTGTTCATGAGGGGAAAAAAGGATTCTTTTCATACGAGTGCTCTGAGACTCTAGAAAAGAATTAGAATTAGAATAGCTCCCTCCTATTAAGTATTTCATAGCAAACTGATATATTCAACAATCTACTACTACTAGCTGGTTTGGACAAACTGATATATTCAACAATCTACTACTACTAGCTGGTTTGGACAAACTGATATATTCAACAATCTACTACTACTAGCTGGTTTGGACAAACTGATATATTCAACAATCTACTACTACTAGCTGGTTTGGACAAACTGATATATTCAACAATCTACTACTACTAGCTGGTTTGGACAGAAGAGAAATGAAAGAATGAGGGATTTTCTCCTATGCTACAACTTACACCATTTCTTGATGTCATCAAAAAGATGGTTGCAGAGATGAGCGAGATATTGATTCATGTATGTCCAAATATGGTGTCTGTAACCAGCCTTTAATGAATCTATTTTTCACGCTCAACCGAACATCTGTCTTTCTGTCAGTGATAAGGTGACTAAGGATCTGCATCACAAGATCAAGACAATATTGTCAGAGGACCTTTAGCTGCCCTCAAATGTTATCAAATACATCAGAGATGGGCCACAAGTTGGAAAGTAAGTCATAGGTTCCTATGAATACACTGTATCTACAAATGTACTAGACTACTGGCCCATGAAGACAATTTCCACCCAAAACAAAGTCCAAAGTGGTGTGTCATGGCAAGGGAAAAGCAGACAGATTCCAGAAATGAATCATTGCCACATTTTGCAGGATGACAGATACTGTATACCGCTTCTATGGCCATGTCTGACATGGACTCAGGTGGCTTCAGTGACATCAGCAAGACAACGCACAGGGAGCATGGAAAAGGAAAACAAAGTGGAATTCAGAGTTCATGGACATGGCCCTGGCTTCATTCTGAAAGAGATGTAGGAAATGTGAGAAGAAAACGAAGTAAGATGGAATATTCAGACCCAAGGAAATGTTAAGATTAATTGTATGACTGCCACATTACAAAAAAGATCAATGTGACAGCTTGAAGTCGTCAAGTTCATTTTAGATGGATTCCATTTTATAGCTTGTAGAACGTGGTGTTAGAATCTCACAACCTTGGGACATTCTAATAGAATGCTCACATCCAAAGCATATCTTCAAAACCTGTCCCAAGTCCTTCTCAAGGGAAAAGACTCATATCCTACTACATTTATCAAAGTCGCAGACAGCGTGACAGATGACACAAAAGATTATGCAGAAAAGTTAGCAAAACCACGTACCTTGTGCGATCACACTGAATTGAGCAATCAGTCAACTTTGAGTTTTCATAAAGTATTTCAAATCAGTCCTTCTAAACTACCTTACATGCCCATGCACAAGTCACAGATCCAAACCAAATAAGCAGGAGGACAACTAGGAACAAGGATAGGACTGGTGCATGGTATGATTTGTCTTGATCTCAAGAAAGCATTTGGCACAGTGGATCATGAGCTGCATTTGAAAAATTGCAAGCTAGACTAGTTAAGATGTTTGTTCATAAACTGGTGTTTGTGTTCGTAAACTGGTGACTGGCTCCAATAAGAAAATGTGCATTCTTGACCCGATTCCCACTAATCTGTTTGTCGATGGTTTGGACTCCTTTTCGCCATTTGTTACTAAATTGATTAATCTTTCACTAAAGAGGGGGGAATTTCCAGCGGCTCGGAAATTGGCTGTTGTTCTCCCTTTATTAAAAAAAACCTGGACTTGAGGGCAAAGTAGAGAATTTTCGACCTGTGTGTAATTTACAGTTTATTTCGAAGCTGCTGGAAAGGGCCGTTGCTGATCAATTGCAGTCTCATCTGACACAGAATAATCTATATCCAGTTATGCAGTCATCTTATCGTAAATTTCACAGTACTGAAACTGCTTTATTAAAAGTTCAAAATGATTTGTTGATGGCCGTGAACAGGAAACACATTACACTTCTGGTGTTATTGGATCTGAGTGCAGCTTTCGACACATTAGATCATGATGTTCTTCCGAGTTTACTCCAGTCACGTTTTGGAATTATTGGCACTGCCCTCAACTGGTTTAACTCATATTTGAGTGGTAGATCTCAAAGGGTTTTGTTCAATGGTAAACTATCTAGTAAACATAATCTCGAATGGGGTGTTCCTCAAGGGTCATGTTTAGGTCCTTTACTGTTTATCTTGTACACTAATCGATGTACCTAATTAGCATAGAAATTGAGGTGGGTGTTTGAAAAATAGTAATTAACAATAATTAAATACATTTTATTCATTTTTTTCACCATTTGTACTGTTACTGACATATCCAGGCACAACATAAAGAAGAAAATGGCTGTTCGTTCGGGAGGTCCGCATGAACCCTTTAAAGTCTTGGTGTTCCTTTAGAACTCTTTTCTTGTTTCTTTTTAGAATTTCCATGTTAGTTTTATTTTTGCGTGATGTATCATAAATCTCTTCCTTTTTTCTACATTTATACTTGTAAATTATTTACATAGGTCTATGTTAAATGCATTTCATTTTTATACGGTGTAATGCAATGCTTGGTGTATTCGGAATAGTTCAGCCTGTGGCTGCATGTTTAATGTTTTTAATCATCAAATGACAATAACGATGATATTAAAAAGTATAGAAAGTGAAACTTGAGGTGTTTGCCAAGGGCTGTTAAATTGCCCCTTTAAGTACACACCGGTAGTTTCAGCCCTGCAAGTAGTGGTGCATGTGGTTCATTTTAGAGTTTTTGCCAAGGGCTGTTCCTTGCCCCTTTAAGTACACACCGGTAGTTTCAGCCCTGCAAGTAGTGGTACATGTTGTTCATTTTAGAGTTTTTGCCAAGGGCTGTTACTTGCCCCTTTAAGTACACAGCGGTAGCTTCTGACCTGCAAGTAGCAGTACATGTAATTCATTTTAGAGTTTTTGCCAAGGGCTGTTCCTTGCCCCTTTAAGTACACACAGGTAGTTTCAGTCCTGCAAGTAGTGGTACATGTACATGTAGTTCACTTCAGAGTTTTAAAATTTAGTATATTTCAGAAAACAGACACAAAAACAGAATGTATAAACATGGCAAATGTAGAAAGCTAGATTTAAGTCCATGTTTTTGAGAAGATTAAAAACAGAATTTTGTGCAAAGAATTTGGTAAGGGTTTAAGCAGATTTCATTTGGTTTTTAGTTTTCTGCATGGAGTACAGCCAAGAACTAGGTCATCAGTTGTCACCTCCTATCAGAGCCCAAAAGATGCTGCCATATCTTCAAAGCACACATAACAAGATCCATGTAGATTCATTGTGAAGGTCACACCTTCTGAAAGTATGCATAAATAATCACCCTGCGCTTTTGTTAAGTATGAACTTAATTCTGGGCATTCTTACGAGAGACCAAAATCCTCAGTCTAGATACTTTGATGTTCACTTGGCAGGACGCAGTCGTTGTAAGTGAGACCCAGCATATTTGTGCACTGTGCTCTTATTTTGGCTTATACTGATTTCCATTTGTTGTTTTGACATGTAAAGGAAGACAGGTGAAATGAGATGAATGTTCCAACCCTCCACAACCACACCAGCTTTGAAGATGTTATGGACCGAAATTAGGACAAATTCATCAGGAGATGTGCTCAAAACCAAGCTGTGACAGAAACTATGTAAAAATTTCAATTTTGAAAATGACTGGTGGTAATTCTGCTTTTGCAAGCAGCTGCAAATCTTAATGGTAAGTTTGCAATTTTGAGGATGTTTCATTCAAATGTAAAAAAGGAAAGGCTTTTTGGAATGTTAACTGTATTACAAGATTTAAATGTGGAGATCTGGGGCTCACCTAAAATTAGATGTCGGGGAAGATGGACCAAGTGGGTCATCAGGGCAACTGGTCCAGGTTTTTTTGTAGATATTTTTACTTTGTTGCCCTCTATTGATGAAACTAAGTCATTTGACCTTTGCCCTAGATATATGTTCTCTGCAAATTCAAGAAGTTCATGTGAATGCTCCGGGTTTACCCAGAATAATCGTGATTTTTCTTCTTTCCGCCGTTCACCAAAAGGGATTTTATTCATGATCCCTTTCTGCTTTAGTATCAGTGCCTAAGCAATTGTAGGCTTCAAATGTATGAAAATTGACTGGTAAATGGCTTTCCGTGAAGCCAGGCATGCATCTGTCATGTTAGCACACATTTCCTCGTAAAATGTGCCTGACATTGGAGGATCAGAGGTTTTCGGCCCACTGGTATTTATTGCTGGGCACTCAAACGGCATCTTTCTCAGATTAGAAGACCAATTACTGCTTCCAAAGAAGATTCTCAGGATAATTTCTGTAGTCTGATTTATTAAGTGTAAAGGCAATTGCCTTTACAATATTTTGAGCAGTAAATCAAATCTAAAGTGCGACCTGAAATGAAGCGACATTATCAACATACAAAACCCTAAATTTTGGATTCATAATACTTGACCTTGTTTTGCCCGCAATTCTTTTGTTTAAGAAAACAAAATGGCTGCCTGTAGTTGTAATAAGGTTGAAAACTTAAAGTAAAATTTCAGTGTAAGTTTCAACTACAGCCAATTTAGTCAATAGGTTATTTCAAAGTAATGTATAAAGAAGTATATTCATAAGATATAAATGCAAGTTATACAAAAAAATATATAAAACAAGTGATTTAATTCTACATGAAAAACATTGGCCTACTGGACCACCACTTTTGGGGGCAACTGGTCTGCCTGGACCAGTTGCCCCAATTGTGTAAACAGCATTTTGTTATGATTTTGTTTGTTTCTATAAGAGCTTGAATTACATATTTCACTCTATTAAATTATCTTAAGGCGGAAATAATAGTATGAATTCTCTTTCATCTTCCTTATCACAGGCTGGTTCAACCATACTGTGCCACAAAGTGTGGACAACAAAGTAAGTGGAAAGCAGATTTAATGAGTACGGCTATTGCTGCAATCAAAAGTGCTGAGATAAAAAGTCTGCAACTAGCATCAAAGCAATTCATGTCCCCAAAACAACATTGGCCCGGAGACACAAGAATCTAGTTGATGAAGATGCGCCAGCACACAAGCCAACAGATCTCACCAAAACTGAGGATGACCAACTAGCTCAATATGGTGCTTGGAAAGGGAAGCAGGTCAGTTTGGGGTCACCCCAAAGCTTGTTTGTGAAACAGCAGATGAAATTGCTGAGAGATCTGGTCAGCCACATCCCTTCAACAAGACTAAAAAGAGGGCTGGCTGTATCTGGCTTAAACAATTTCAAAGGCAGCATCCGCAATTGGCCACGAGGAAGCCAGAGGCCCTCTCTGCTGCACATGCGAGAGCCATGAATGACGTGGTCGTTGAGCGCTACTTTCAGGTGTTAAATGCCACAAGTCACTGACTTGCAACTCACCAACAAACCTGCACAAATCTTCACTGCAGATGAAACTGGCTTTTCATTTGTTCATAAACCACCCTGGATCATTGGGCAGAAAGGCAAGAAGCAAGTACATTCAAAGACAGGAGCACAACATGGATTCAGCACTAGTCTGCTGGCATGTGCCAATGCCGCTGGCAGTTTTATCCCCCCTTTCGTCATCTTCAAAGGATCACAATTTTCCCCAGCCTTGATGAACAATGCTCCACCAGGAACATTGTTTGGATGCTCAGAAACATCCTTCATGAACTCAAAGCTGTTCTTTCACTGGATCCAGTTTCTTGTACATCACATCCCCTGCCAATCCTGTACTGTTCATCATCGATGGCCATGCATCCCACGTCAACCTTCAAACAGTTGAATTCACCAAAGTGAACCAAGTTGAAATGCTGTGCCTGCCACCCCATACAACAAACTGGTTGCAGCCACTTGACTGACAAGTTTTTGGCTCTCAGAAGACGCACTATGACAGAGAATGCACCAACTACTTGAGACAGCACCCAGGGAAGGTCATCACATGATATGAGTTTTCAGAGCTGTTTTGCCAAGCCTACAGTCAAACAGCCACAATTGCAAATGCAGTGAGAGGTTTTGGGGCAACTGGGATCTTCCCCTTCAACCCTGCTGCCACACCAAAAGATACATTTGCACCTTCAAAGGCATGGGAATTGGTTGATGACACAGAAGAGTCAGAAGCAGAGGCAGAAGTAGAGGCAGAAACAGAAGGACCCAGACCACCACCACCACAAGATCTTCCTGGGACTTCGGCAAGCAGTCAGCCAAGTGTGGCATTGCAACAGAAACAGTATCCCAAGGCAAGAAAGGAATGGGTTTGAAATACTGCCCATGCTAACGGTTTTTGTCAATGTAACTAAAAACAAAAAGCGCAGGCAAACAACTACATCTTGCGTCATGACAGGAGATGGAATGATTCAGGAAATGAGAATGAAACAGGCACAAGAGGAGAAGTGAACTCAAGAAAAAAAACAGAAAAAAAGAGAATGTGAAAGAAAAGCGACTGAGAAGAAGAAAATGAAAGAGGAAAAGAAAAAAACAAACACAAGTAAAGGGAAGGTGCAACCCAGTCACTAAGAAAGTGTGCCCAGTTCCAAGCTGCCCTCCTAGGCTTTTAGCTGAGGACTCAAACAGTAAAGATGAAGGTATGGAAATGGAAGAAGAGCATGACACTTTCTGTGCCAAGTGTAATGTGTTTTGAATGGCAGATGAGCCATGAGTGTCAGCTGGAGCTTCCTGTCAGCGACCCCCTGCCCGCCCCAGAGCAGCTTGAGATCTGCGCCCCCTCCAACTTTGCCGATGAAGGGCTAGACACCACCCTGGATGAAGCTACCCAAGATTCGTTTCATCGCGGGTCAGGTGCTACCGCAACAGGGGCTGTTAGCACTACCAAGCCGGAGAATTCTGACTTGTGGAGGCCGATTGCGAACAGCGAGTTAAAACCCTGTCAGAAAAGATTCTTGTTAAATTAGTTGTGAACAAAATTGAAGAGCTGTCCTCGAAAGATCGTGTACCACGTGAGGGGTGTGAAGTTGACTCTCCGAACCAGTGGGACCACGAATGCTTCTGGATCACCACAGAGCATGTTCTGGAGGAGTTTGCCTCCAATTACTATGTCACGGCGGTTCAACTCGTGCTTCCACACGAGGTAATTGAACTTTTTGATGCTGCCTCTTAGAAACTAGGGTGAGAAAAATTTATGTGTTGTGATTTGAACGCAAAGGTTCGGTTGTTCATGGAAGATATCATGATGTATTTGATGGCCATTTCAAGGAACATTTTAAAATTGTACGCACAGAAGTATCAGCACTTGGACTTCACCATTGCCCTAGAGCAGTGTCTGTTTGACCTGTAAACTGTAGAATCGCTGATTAGAACTTTTTCCAAATGTTTGAAAACCAACAATTTGAGTCACTTAATGGTTGTGTACGAAAATCTGTTCAAGTATTTTGTTCGTAATTGAAGATTCCCAAGTTTAAGTGTAAGTGTGTATTAGTTTAGAATTTTCATTAAGATTAGGGTGTATTATGGCAGGATTGGTGCACGATTGATGTTTATAAAATTGGGAATTTGTAATAATCATTTTGTATTTAAGTTGACACACACGAAGTGTTGGTGTGTGCCTAAAATGTACACCATGGACTTGTATCTTGCTTGAAAAAAAAATGCCTAGTTGATACAAAGTTGTAATAGAATAGTTGTGAAGTTCGGTACTAGGTTTTCAATTTGTACGAATCAAATTTTTTTTATTAAATGAAGAAAGACAAAGACAAGCAGCTACTTATAAACTGTGTGGACCATCACACTTTGTTCTGTAAGGACTAATTCATAGCATGGAAAATAACATCAATTTTGTTCTGAAATGTAACTCCGTTACTGCGGAATTGCCCATATATTCGTAATCACCCAAAAGGGAGATTGTAGTATATCATACACATGTATGGTGCTTCTATATCTTAAATTAGCCTTTGAGTTTAAAAATTAAGCAGCATAGTGGTTGCCTTAGTTACTCAGGTTTGTTCCTCAACTTCTTCTCTTTTAGATTGCCTATTGTAGATGAGTTGGTGGAAGTGACACGAGAGATATGGTTCGGAATGTGTTGAACAGGTCAGTAAATGTAACTACGTATACATCTATGCCTATTTTTGCTTCTCTGTAAAAGGCAAAGTAAGTTGTGCAGGTTGTGTCAGGGCTTTGCAACCAAAGGACAAATCTGGGTCAGGTCCATTGCTAAACAGCAGGACTTAGCTTATGCGAATTGATACATATTTGCAGTCACTTTTGGTACAACCTATAAAGTCAAAATGATGAAATCAATACACCCTAAGTTTTAAAGATTTTTAAAACTAATTTACATGTATCTTGTGCCATAAATGTATCTCACTAACTTTTTTCATGCATTGGAACACATGGACCTGTCTCTAACTTTTGGAGACACTTAGTGGCAACAAACTGCCAGCAAACAAACCATTTTACAGCACGGCTAAGCCAAGGTTCACATACCCACTGTGATAAAGACAATGAAAAAGGACTGATTTGTTTGTTGCCACCAATTGTCTTCAGAATTCCTTATTATTAATTGTTTTGCAGGATGATGACCCCTTCCGTTCAGATGGAGTTTTACATGAAGGGACTGAACAAGAGTAAGATGGCATTTGGGCAAACTGCATTATGTGCAGTAATCGAAGGTACAGCAAATATTATTTTAAATCAAAATTAATATACATGTATTGTTCACACACAGCTAGAAAAGCTACTAACAGATCAATCAGTTGGCCTTATTTTTTTTAGCAGTACTAAAGTTGTAAAGTAGTAACGATTAGTTGTTACTACTAGCATACATTCATTGACAGTATGTGATGCCATGTACAATATTGGCCACTCAACAAAAGATTTAAGAGGCACTTGGTAGCAGAAAAGTTCTTTTTCATTCTCAATCACATTGAACATGCGCACTTAAGCTAAGACGTGGTGTAAACGATGGTAAAGGACATTTTTTTTGCTGCCACCAAAGTCCTTACAGTTTTTTCCCAAAATAAGTTGTAATTTTTTTTGTATAACATTTGCAGAAAGTGTCGTTGCATCACACAGTACAACAGTGTCTGCAGTAAGACAACGAATTGCGAAGTACCTCAAGCTTAGTATTCCTACCGGAGATGAACCAAGAGCCCTGAGTAATTCAGCAGGTGTGCCCACCGGAAAACTGTGCGACCAGTGTAGTGCATCAGATGGCCTGTTTCCTGGCTGTTTCATATATTTCGTGATATTTAAGTAATTAGCATATAGGCTATTTTTTGTATTGGGTCTTATTTGAAAGCTTTAACCCTTTTATTGTTGAAGTAAAATATGTACATTGTTTCCTCTGGTTTATTTCCTCAGGTTGAAGCAATGAAGGCTGTTTAAAGTACGGTAATAACAAAATAGCAAGTCTGATTGTTTTGGGGGGCATGGGTAAAATATTTTCAGCATTGCAAATGACTAGATTATTGTTGGGGCTGTTCAAGAAAGGTCTGTTTTCTAAAAAAATTGACAAAGCAATGCATAAGACAAATTTTTTTCAAAAACGTGTACCATGTTTCCATTTTAGTTTTAAATTTTAAGCCAACTCAATTTGAATTGTCAAGCATGCAACTTTTCATCAACTGATGTCTGTTTTTCTACCTCCCATAGATGCCATTACATGTACATCTAAAACGTATTTTACTAAGTCTTGCCTGGTTGAAAATGTTTTGTTTTGCCAAATATTCAGTTACATGGCTTATACTTCTTGTGTAATTGATGTTTCCCATTCTTGAAACCTTTTAATTACTTTTATCCAGGGGGTGTAAACAAAGTCTACCTCGTTTCAACATCACGTTGATCGTGCTGGGTGCAATTGCAATGGTCCGTCCAAAGCCATTGAATTTACCAGAAATATTATTGGTACATAATATTTGGGCAGATCATCGTTTTCAGCAAAGTGTGGTAACGGGTTATTATAATGTGACGAATGAGAGTTAGCTAAATAACACAATCATGATTTGTTGTAAACAGTCGCTTTAGTCAAAATGTATTTTACAGCCAGGCAGCGTGTTAAGGCATGTGAACATCTTTTTATCGGAAGGAAAAAAAATCCATTACTCGTCCAATGCAGACCTCTTTTTTCTTTGATATTTGATGGATGAAAGATGTCTTAATGCTGATGTCTTTTACTGCTTGATATGCTGACGTCTTTTACTAGTCACAATGTGGATGCCTTTTACTTGTCAAAACGCTGACGTCTTTTTCTAGTCAGACCACTGACGTCGTTTACTTGTCAGGACGCTGACGTCTTTTGGCTTTGCATATACAACCCAAAAAAGACATTAATTAGACGTCAATATTTGATGTCTTTAAGACGTCATAATGACGTCTTGTGCCCACTGGGACTCTACAATGTTTTGATGTAAATAAAGAAGTACATGTAACTCTGAGTGTTGACAATTCAAGTTAAGGTACAGGTGCAGTGTTACTGCACAGTGAACTCCCAGTGACACATGCTTCCAAACTATTCACAAAGACCCAAAAACGATGAACTGAAATAGAGAAAGAATTGGCAGTGAGTGTTTGGCTGCTCAAAAGAATGTCACAACTACATGTAAATTATTGGCTGCATAATCAATGTGCAAACTGACCATCGTCCACTGGAAGCGATATTTGAAAAACGCCATACACGGCTCCAATGCGGTTACAGAAGATGCTGTTAACACTACACAAATATGACCTCAAGGTAAAATACATTAGAGGTAAAGAT
Organism: Acanthaster planci; assembly: GCF_054643075.1. NCBI lineage: Eukaryota > Metazoa > Echinodermata > Asteroidea > Valvatida > Acanthasteridae > Acanthaster > Acanthaster planci. Next base: position 6,770,010 of record NC_141790.1, read on the forward strand.
CTGCACGTAGCGGATGCACTGGGCAGAAACTACCTGCAAGAAATGAAACCCATGACAAATGACGATGTTCCCATGTGCATGGTTAATTGTCAATGTCATTAACAGATTCTGCAATGTATCCACAATAAAGCGAGCAAAGACAAGGGTGGAAAACCATACAGCCGAAGTAAGTTAGCCGAAGTTAGTTAGCCGAAGTTAGTTAGCCGAAGTTAGTTAGCGGAAGGAGTTAGTGGGGAAGGAGCAATGGCAATCCCCCGTAAGAGGAGATGCACAAGTGCTCAATAAAGTACAGAAGGACAAAGCATGTATTGCCAGTAGAGTGCATCATTTGTAGGAAGGACAAATGGATCCCACAGCCAGAAAAAGGGAGCCACTAACAAATTACGAATATGAAAAACATACTACATTGTATATTATTCAAGTCTGTTGTTGGATGGATCTGTAATGTGTTTGTGACAGTTCATTATAACGGCGATATACAAGTACTTAATCTTGCAAATAATCTCAAAGCAACACATACATGTACATGTATGTACCCGTGTTTTCAGTGTCTAAAAATCATTCTGGGGGCAACTTCTCAAAGCTGCCAAATTGCTTAATGATGAAAATATTCACGATGCAGACTTGGTGGTGATTGAAGTCTGCTACCATAGATTGTGTCACAAGAAGTTTCTGCAGCAAGCACATTGAAGACAGAATCATTGAAGGAGGATACTGAAGGAGGTGTCATGAGAATGACAAAGCTGCTTCACCTGTTAGGAGCACTTTGTGAAGATGCTGGAGTACCACCAGTCCTGTCATCAACAACAGTCCTGAGGGAAAAAACTGAAGAGGCGGTATCCACAACTTCTTTTCCAGCGGCCATCAAGGATTAACCCTAACAGTACTGGACGCTATATTGTGTTGAGTACCATATACTAAATTTGACTACTTAGTATTCTGTAGTATGGAGTTCTTCTGCCTTTGATAAAATTATGAAGTATTACAGTTGCAAGGTGCCGGGGTCTACAATTTACTACTTAAGTCTGAAGTGTCAAGTTACTGGACACTACAAATTACTAAGGGTACAAAGTATTTTTTAGTACTGCGTACCCAAAGTCAATCAACACCTTAGTATTGTTTAGTATTGAGTGCCCTTTTAGATTCTGCTGGGGTAGGTAAGATGATAGCGTATGAGGTTGATAAACAATGGTAGCATTGACTTGGGAGGGTCTGTTTGGTGGATAAGGTCATGACACCTTTTGAAATTTCCCAGACTATGTACCACTTGGTTTTAGTTATTTTTGATAACAGACACAGAAAAGGATTGGACCACTGCATTTCTTTGAGGTAAAATCAAAGTGTGATGTTACAGGTAAAATAATCATTTCTATGATGTTACATGACATTCAAACTCCCTCAATGTGTTATTTACATAAAGCGGAAAAATGACCCAATAAGATGCTGAGTTTTCAATCACATGATATTTAAATATGTAGCATGTGCTCAAGTGGAAAAGGCTCCTATGATTGGAGAAAACTTTGGTCATTTGTGGTTGATATCAATGTAATTTCAAATGAACTATTCAATAATATCATTCAACCATGTACATGTATGTAAATTGTCATTATTGAAGTGTATATAAGGAGTGAAAACTTTCGCATCATTGCACACCACATCAGCCAGTAGTTTGGTTCACACCCAGCCAACAATATGACAGCCCGCGAGGTGAAATCATTGCAGGAAAGCTTGTCTGTGTCTGAGGGGCAACTTTTAGAACTGCCCTGAGACAAAGCAACCTACGCTGGAGTTTGCCTTCAGAAGACAGCAATATGGGTGAGAGTAAGACATCAAAAAAGAAGTCAAGAAAAGACAAAAAGAAAAGGCAGATGAGTCCGTGCCACGAGACCAATACGGAAACAAGCCAAGAGCCTGCAAAGAAAAAGAAGAAATCCATGAAGGAGAAAAAGAGAGTTAAGACAAGTGAGGAGTGTGACGAATTTGAGGAAGGGTTGAGAGAGGAGTCAGGGGGAAAAAAAAGTCGAAAAAGAGCAAGAAAGAGAGTGTACAAAGAGCCACAGCTTTGGAAAAAGAAAGACCTAGGTCTTCCAAGTCCATGCCACATGAAACCCAAGTTCAACATAGAGCCGCACTGATGAGATCTTTGCAACAATCTAAATATAGAGCCCTGGCCGAGTCGAGCTCAGATGAGAAAGAAGATCCAGGCCCCCATTTGAAGACAAATCCTCCAGTGGCAGTGGTTTCTTCATTGAAGGATACTGGAGTGAAGAGGAGTCAGATGACGAGCTGGACCCAGAGGAGTTTGGACTAGAAGAGGAAGAGGAGAATGGCAAGATGGCAGACGGGCAGGGTCATCGGGGTAAAGGCCAAAAGAAAAGAAGACATGCCACGCCTGCTCCAGACAATGACCCCAAAGAGGCACCACCCGATGCTCCCTTGGATGAAGATGTCTACCAATGGTTGAGCAAACTAAGACGGGTGTACACACATGCCTTTGCTGAACCTACACCACTTGGACCAACATTTGCCCAAAGAGCTGGGATGAGGGCCATCGACTACTTCCTGCAGTTCTTTTTGTTGGCTCTTTTCTCCCTCATTGCTGACATGACAAGTATAAACCTGAAGCTGGCGGGCATTCCCCAGGACACAACCCGTGAGGAAATCAGGGCCTGGTTTGGAATTCACATTGCAATGTTTCAGTAGTATACAAGTTGATTATAAATACATCAGCCTTGTGGATTTCACGAAATTTTAACACAGCATCAACACTTGCAAGTAATTTCTCGGTTTCTACAGTCACAAGCACGGTGTTATCAGCATAATGTATTCAAATCAAATGCATTGTAGTAACATTTAAATTAATGGAAACTAAAGACATCTGAAATGACTGCCACATAAAACAAGTCCATGTACCTTAAAAGTAACACAAGACCCAGATAAGGGCAATCAGGTCCTCTGAAGGCAATACAGGTTGGCTACTCAGATATGATTCCTTGAAAAAGGAACTGAGGAATGTTATGGCCTGTTTGTTTCAGGCGGATCCGGATCGTGATCAGTGATCTGTCGTTGGTTCACCGACACCAGAACCCACCTAACGGATAGGGTGAACCAGCTCTGGGATCGCTGACCACGATCCAGATCCATGTGAAACAAAACATTGATTCCTTTCAATCTCATTCCAATGGGATTGCACATTAATGGTTCAACTGGGGTCATTAGGATGGTATTCTGTTTGCACTGGAAGGAAGTAACTGACCAGTGGTCAATCTGCATGTACATGCACAGTTTACATTTCAATGTACCAGTACAAAAAACTGGGTTACTTCAAGTTGTTCAGTGCAAAACTTATAACAAGGGCTGTTACTGCTCCTTTGATCAAATCATTTTGACATTCTCATGATATCAAAAGATGAATCAATTTGACATTCTCAAAATATCAAAGATGGATCATTTTGACATTTTCATGAATGTGAAAATTATGTAGGGAAAATGTTGAAGTTACTACGGACTTCCACAGTTCCAGAAACATTTATGATAAAACCCACATTGTATCCCTGTAAGCCTATCATGATGTCTGTCTACATGTAGTTTGGCTGGATTTACACAAATTACACACATACATGTACTTACAGTTGCATCTTTATGTGGAAGACACCGAGGATCAGTGGCAGAAATTCCACGGTTACTTCCTAAGGAAGTTGCTTGTACCAACACAGGTTGCATAGGACAAACAAGGCATAGTTAAGAATGTTGACAGGCACATCATGATTGGTGATGGTTCAGCATTCTGAAAATGCTTTCTCTGATACTCGTAGTTACCGATGGCATATGAAGCAAACTTTGGGACAGAGAGAACACCCCCTCCTCCGCCTTTGTGTTGGTCATTGATACACTGGTATCTCAGGAATTCTTTTCAGACATGGGGGGGGGAATGTGTTAAGTGACAATAGGCTGGAGTGTCTATAGGGATTGGACTTGTAGGAGGGGTACCCCTCTGTCCCATTTCGTGCCTGGTATAACTGATGGTCTTACCTGGAATTGAACAAGTGGAAAGTTACTAAGATATTTCTCCAAAACATGGACATTTTTTCTGACAGTTATCCCCTTTTTATTTACCATTTTTCTCATTGTCCTTTTTTCAGATATTCTTTTTACACTTATGTAAATGACCCAATTATTACAGGGGTCAGTAGTATAAAGTGCCAGTGTGCAGTAACTATGGCAAGATATATTCTAACAGTAAATATCAAGCAACTTGACAAGAAGAAATGACCAACATTAGAGTCTCATCTCAAAAGAGATACTGGGCATTGTGTAGAGGACTCCTCATACAATTTGTCAAACCGTCAAAATTTAGCTAGCTTTTTATCAAAAACAATCTAAGACAATTACTCACCACATATATTTCCAGGAGCCATGAGAAATTGCTGAAGAACACTGGATTCGAAATTCAATAATTTCACCAACTTGAGCATATGTACTGCACTACCCTCCACCACAGCCACTGTTGTTACTGCTTGTAAGCCAACAGCAATTTTGGTCAATGCCTACACTGCAATGCTGCATCATACTAAATCTAAGAAATGAATGAAAAAAGGTAACAAAATCAGAATAACAGGGCTTCTGTCTCTTGGATATAAGCCTGCATTTTCAAAGGCGAACAAACACTAAAGGGAAATTCCTGATGAACTTGCAAACTCATTTCTTGTATCAAAATGATGAGATTGACCTTAATTTCTTGCAATTGAGACTAAACTTCATTTCAAGTACATGTCCATGTAATATGCAAGGGGCTTTAGTGTCGGTTTGTGCATATTCTTGAGGGAAGTGGAGTAGATGCATTAACTTTAATACTTGGTGATTGTGAGCATGCCTAGCAGGTACTAACACACGCGCCTTTGCACGTTGGGCTGTTTTCTCTGTGCAGCACACAATCAGGCATATTAGCAATTCTATGATGTTTTGAGCACCCAGTGGAGCTATTTCTGAAGCCCAAATTAGAGCGCATCATTCAAAGTTGCAAGATGAATTTTGGACTAGTTACTTGCCTTTCTGTTATTGCGGTTTACGGTGCACTGAGCAAGAATTAGTGTTATTTTCACCTTGACACTTCTCCGAGCTATTAAATTAAGGCAAATCCAGCTTGGATTTAGTTCACACATGGTAATCTGTGGTTCCGTTGTTTTTGGTTGGTTTTAAGGAGGAAATAAACTGACAAATTGTGGATTAGTTACCCGGTATTTGGGTCATTAGCGGAGGTCCTATCACCTCCTGAGGTAATGTAAATGAGGTCACAGTTTTGGAGGCACATGTACCTCCTTATGTCATTTATTGAATAAATAGATGAGATAAGTTATAACCTGTCTTGCGTGCTGTCCGACAGGGTTGCCTACAAGTATGGGTATACATGTATGTACATGTACATAGACTCTTTCTACAAATGGACATCCCCCCCTGCTTGTTGAGAACCTGCCGCACATAAGAATTCCTACTGCGCCTGGAGCCACTCCCACTGCGCGTGGAGCCACTCCTACTGCGCGTGGAGCCACTCCTACTGTGCGTGGAGCCACTCCTACTGCGCGTGGAGCCACTCCCACTGCGCGTGGAGCCACTCCCACTGCGCGTGGAGCCACTCCTACTGCGCGTGGAGCCACTCCTACTGTGCGTGGAGCCACTCCTACTGCGTGTGGAGCCACTCCTACTGCGCGTGGAGCCACTCCTACTGCGCGTGGAGCCACTCCCACCCACTTCTCTATTATTATATAGAATAGTCTGTGGGAAAAGAAAAATGCCAAAGTAGTTTTGACGCATGTTGTATAATCAGTACTTGGTACTTGTATAGAAGCAATGCTTCCCAAACTAAAAAAAGTAACCAAATTGTTAGATATTCACGTTAATTAAGCAATGCCAAATGGTATACGCTAACTTTTAACTTCTACATCAATGCTCACCTTGAAAGTAGTTATCAAGAATGAGCAAAGCATGGTCATAGATCTCATGACTGTCCCTGCAGTGTAGATTTTCAATTTCCTTGAGTCTGTGAAAAAGTACATTTGTTTCATGGAAGGTTGCTGGTAAACACAAGGGGTGATGTATGGCTACAACATTTCCGAGGATGGATTTACGCCAGGGAGATTTCACAAGCCTTTGGGGAAACACTGAGTATACAGTCCTGTAATAAACATCGGGCAGGGCAAAAATCCAAACTTAATGGCTACATGTTACAATCAAAAGATGTCCAGGCGTGGGATTTTTCATTTCACTAGTGTAGTGGGCATAATATGATAATCATGACACCTGCTTACATTATTTATTTGTTTATGCCTTTTATTATCAGCCAACCAGTGAGAATTATTCGTTTCCGGCTAAGATAGTGAAAAGTTTTTGCATGCTGTACAAAAAATACAAATATCCTCCCTTTAGAGAATACATATATTTTAATGATGAGAAAAAAAAACAGGGATTTTACTTCACAAAAAAATAATTATGAATTAACAATGAAAATAAATAAAGGGCCTAGCTTGAAGACACAAAATTCATCCTATTACACTAGCCACTGCTAAGCAAGTGTTACTTTCTGGTAAATTCGAAAGATGAGGGAAGTCCATCTTGCATGATCTAAAGCCCACACCCAATTTGCAGGTAACTAGAAAGCTTATTACTCACAGCATATATTATAAAAACTGTAAAAATGGTCACTGTTTGCATAACTTGTCTGTGTATGTTTCATTAATGGTGATAAAAAACAATGCAGTGCGGAATGTAGTATTGTATGCTCAGTGACGTCAAAGCACTCTGCAATCACAAAGGGCCATGATCAGTTTTCTGCAGCAGCTGCAATTAAAGTTACCTCCCTCACTCAAATCTGCACTCCTGGGTGAAGAGAGCCAACTGTAGTGAGGTTACTTGCCTTGCAGGGAAGTTCCCCAGAGATGCACCCACACAAAGAGGCCAGAAATATGTCCACTGAGCTCATTCATAAAAATTACACGCTAAAATATTCTATTTAGAGTTCTGAGAGCCACGGAATTGGGGAATTGAAGAAATTTGGAACTGAACCTCTGGCCTGGACTCAGAGCTCCCAATTCTGAGTAATTTGGATGCAAATCGGGTCCCACATTGGCACTATTTAACCATTTTGCAGAGGGATGCATTTTCAAAATGACTACTTTTCCAGGCAATGAAAATTCTTCATTTTATGGGTGGTCTGCTTTGGGTCAGAATTTCTCAAAAATTCATCCGTCAACCTACTTAAAATCGAAAGAAAAATGAAAGAGGACATATCAAACGACATTTTTCTGTCCAGCTTGGACACCTGTGACAGTTGCATTTTAAGAATAATATATAATAATATATAATAATACATTTTGTAAAAAAAAACATCTCTACCCCAAAACAGATTTATTGGGGACGTGAACCCCGTCAAGCCACAATGTGATTCAAATAAACCTTTGAAGTGGTTTATTACAGGATAGCTGTAGGTCATGTAATTAGATTTGTCTCGATTGACGAAAATGCATCATGACCATGGTCATGAACCAATGGTGAAGTATCCCACAATTTCAATTAAATACAGGACTGGATTTAATAAAGTATAATTGCTGCAATTTTTGGGGTAGAGAAAAAACTTGGCAGTTTGCAGATTACATCCATGATCTCACGCTTAGTGTTGCATGAACAAATATACCATTCAACATGCAACCATCAATGAGTGCATTAGATTAACCTACATACATACATTCCACTTCACTGGCTGGCTCAGATTGTCGTCCCAATCTCACTTGTTTGACACTGAGTACATGTTTATGGCCACATCACTTGCCACGGTTGTCTGGCTGAAGCTATTAAAATGCACCCTTTGCTACATAATCATTCATTCCAGTAGGGAATATGGCTTAGTGTTTGTACATGCAGTCCAGTTCCCAGTCCAAACCAGAAAGATTCTGGAAACTTTCATGACTGTAACAAATCTTTTAGGTCTTATAGCAGGGTAGTGCCAATGGTGACAGGATCAAATGGGGGAATTCCTCTGTTTTCTATTTATTGGGCAAAGTTTTCCAAACCACAGACTATTCTCAGGCATTGTCAGGAAGACAAGTGTCTTCAGAATCTAAAAATGTTATCTGGACAGTCATGCTAAGTATCATTATCCATTTTTTAAATGTATTTTTGGGGGGGGCATTAGGAAGATGTTAATTTATATAACGGGTTTTGCCCTTACCCAACGTATATTAATAAGCACTGTATGCTCAGTGTTTGTCCAAGAGCTTGCAAAAAAACCTCATAAGCTTGTGAGGTTTTTTTAAAATAAATATCATTGTCCAGTTTGACTTTACGCCAGTGCCGAGCAAATGTGAAATCAAGGTTGAGTTGACAGATATTTTCCTAGGGCTGTCTTACATGTGAATTGGGATGACGTTTGATGTATGATTTCATCAAGGAACTTGATCAAGGCTACAATTGTCTTAAGTGAAATTTTTATTTTAGTATGCTTGAGTGCATTAAACTTCGCAAAGGAGCATGTAACACCAGTTACATATAAGTCTATTCTTTGTGATCATACGTGAATATGTACCGTACATGGGTGACACAGGCATACAGAGGGCTGTCAACAGCAATTACATTACGGATGAAATGATAGAGGATTGTGACTTTGTACTGAATTAATGGCATTGTTTTGAGGGTTGCTACAGCAGGTTTTGTTGCATTTCTGTTGCCTGGACCTAGATACTTTGTAGTAGTTGCCTGTAACAAATCTAGCTGCCCCCAACTACCGGCACGTTTTTCGAGTTTGTTATTGCAGCATGACTGATTTTGTTGATGTACCCTGTCGTGCAGGCCCTAAGGTGGCATGTGCACTTTGACTTTTTACCTCCAGTGCTTTGCTTGAAGTTGGAACAAAACATGTATTTTCACAAATATCACAGTAAGTGAAATTTCATCAAGCTCAAACCAGCTTACAAAGATCCAAGGACATTTTAATTTGGCCTGTTCTTCCAATTTGTTTGTTTTTCTTTTTTTTTCAAAATGTAAAATGAGCTCTTTTCTATCCCCCAAAATAAAAACAAATTCTAACAAACTTGCTTATTTTGATTTTGAGTGGAGACAGTAATGATTTACCAGGATTTAGCAAGAACTTTTTTAATGTTCATGTGGAATTCTTTTAAATCCTAAGTGCCGACACAAACACGTGTAGGGAACACTTAGCTGGATTCGTGCCCAATTTCTGGAGGCCACCATTTTGGAATGTCAGACTGAATTGCATGCCACTGAAATCATTCACAAAGGTTCAACAGCATGTACATGGTACCAGTATTTTAATGAATGAATTTGAAGTTTTAAACAAAGCTAGACCTCTGGCCAAACTGCAGTCTACAGGGCGCCCTGACAAGGATATCGAGAGAAACGTCTGAGCGGAGTGCACTTTGTTAGGCCTACAGCCTGGGTGATTTTGCACAAACAGCAGCCTGTGGGAAGAAAAATGGGGCAATGTTTGCTTCTTTCTTTCTCTAATACAATGCCTTTCTACCATCGTGCAAAATCACCTAGGCCTGAGGCCTACATGTACATGGTAACATCTGTATCAACATTACGAACGTCTATACACCGAGTGGAGCGTAAGTATTCCTCTTTTTCGAGTTTTAGACAGCAGTATGACTGTTCTCGTCCAAAAAAAGTTGAAAAAGAGGGACACTAACGCTCCACTCAGTACAGCTAGAAGCAGAACGCCTACAAAAAAACAAACTGCACAGTGAATCACCTCGTCTTTATCATGTTTTTTGTGCTACTGTTGCATCACACACTTCAAGTTCAGTCACATTTCCACGTTCATGGATACATCGGGAGTCAGGTTGGCGTGGTGGTTCTTTCCTCGCCTTCCAGTTCCACTTCTGCGGTCCAGTTCGAATCCCAGCCCGGTCCACACGTGGATTACACGTCCTTCCTCCTTTATAACATGTAATGTAGGTTTTCAGTTCCTACATTCATTGCACCATGACTGTACCTCCCACTAGGCCAGGCTATACTGTGTAACTGCTTCTCATTGTCTCCTCTACTACCTGAGGCCAGCTCTACGCCTATACAGGTTTCATCAGGCTTGCGAGCTACAGTGCCTAGGGCGCTTTTGAGGAATCCTTGGTTTCATTACCAGAAACGATTTAAAATAATAACAAAGTTGATGTGCTGTTTCCTGCAGCAGTTTTGATTAACGCGGCACCTGTACCCAAAGATTGTACAGCGCCGCTACACAATCTTTGCCAGTACCTAGTATGGTACACTTCGTCAGCACGCGCGCAACGAGGTAGCATGCATCATATGCATTGATGGTGCGTCCTCATACTAGCCTTTCGTCAAGGCCTTCTAGGCTCCGTGTGTGTGTGTAACTGCAAAGCGACTGGACCGGAGACCAGGCGATTGGCGCAGCCACGAAGCCTTTTCCAAATTGATTTTGGGGTTTTTGTGGTGAATTATTCATAAGCTTTCTTATATGCATTGTTCATAAATTTCATGTAAACAGTTGAAGCAGATGAGTCTCCGAAATAAACAGCATCAACTCCAAAGCTTACGCAATGTTCCCTCTGTTTTTTCATGAGGGCAATAAGCGGTGAGATGACAACTATGATGCTTGTTGGTGTACCGGTGGGACCTGGGGATGGTGCTGACGTTGGAGTAACACTTGCAAGTAGCAGTTTGAATGGTCAAAGCAAAACCCAGTGCTTGAAATATGGAGCGCTTACCATATCCTGTGGGCAGAGACGAAAACGTCACGTCTGCGTACAGATACTTCAATAGCTTAACGCTGCAACGGTTTAAACTCGGCAAGGTGAAGTTTTCCAGCAGAAGAACAGTCCAAATACTGCTCAGACTATAGACCTGCACTCACGGCCGCCGACACACTTGACACGCTCGCCATCTATACTTTTAATTTGCATAATAGGTTAATATGTGCTGACCTCCTCATTTATAATTGGTTGGGAGTTTTGCTACCCCAACGGCCCGGGTGGTAGCAAAAATCAAAAACATGAAAAAAAAAATCCGGACAAGTTGGGAAAGGCCTCGTTGCTACGCCACTCGTGCATGTGGTCTCCGGTCCAGCCGCTTCGCAGTTACACATAAACACAGTCGCGAAGGCCTTGGCGAAAGGCTACCTTTATACAAGCTACCCCATCACCGCCTCGTCCGCGGTAACCAGTTGCAGCTTCCATCTTCAGCGTGCCACGAAATGCTCATTATATAGTCAGGCAATTAACCGGCCTGCAACCCCATGGCCTGCAGGTCTTGCAGCAACAGGAAGAAATTACTGCCGCGGCAAATATAACCGTTTAAAACACTACTAAATCTGACAGAAACCAGCGAAGTCCTGCATTAACAGGGGCAAACAATGTTTTTGTTAATTGGAAATTACAGACTACTACCTCGAGGACAAGTTTTTTTTTTATCAGACCAGACATAGCCACATTATATTTTTTTTCATCACAGTCACACAAATTTGAAAGTGGCAGCAAATCTCAGACCTCCCATCCCCCAGCCCAGTGGCGTATCCAGGTCTCGTAAGGAGGGGGGTGGAATTATTCCCAAAACAAACAATTCAATTTTTATTTTTTTCAGCCACCCCCTCGTCAGGTTGTAGAACCGTCGCTGAAATAATCTGCAACATCACCATACGGGTGCAACCCCCCCCCCCGTTTGAAACGCCGCAGTTCATTTACTTTCAGTCCCTCCCCTTGAAAAATCTGCACACCCCTGGGTGCCCCCCTACCCACAAATCGAACCAATTTACAATACTGTGTGCCATGTATTCTTTCAAATACAACTGCATGTACATGTGCACCAGTTTTCAGTAGTGTACTTCACGCAGTTATGAGATCTGTGGTAGTGTACAGCTCATTATTTGATGGAGTTAAACAGTTGTTTTTTAACTTCCAAATCAGCCAAGGGTTTCCTCAAACTGCCTCTATTTCAATTTGTATCCGGTTTGATTTACCCTGTACACTAAATGGTTGCACAGTGATAAGACTAAAGACGACACCAAGCAACCTTTCTGAACTCTTCACAGATTGCAAGTGGTATTATTCATCATGCAAAAAGGAACCAGGGATGATGCCAACAAATTCTGGATTTTATGCAGAAATTCATTGCAGTAAAAACAAATTTAATCCTTACAATACTACTGGTTTGGTATGAAGAAAAGGAAATGACCAACTTAATGGCTTGTATTCAGCCAAGAGGTAATATTTTTGCAATGAAATTACATTTTCAGAGGGTTCATTTATTTGAGGGCATTTTGAGTCAAATATTTACGAAACTGCTAAGGCATCATACGCTACTTTTGCAGTCAAAATTTTTATATTCAATATGTATGTACAATGACTGATGTGAAATGTGAACATTTAAAGCGAGATGTGCTCACTTTATATAAAATTATTAACAGGTTTTAACACTGAAAAAACTTTGAAAAGGCGTAAAGTACATGTTCTGTTCTACAGGTACTTTTTGAGCTTGTTAATGCCTTCCTGTGTTACAGAGGCAATCCATCCAGATGAATATTGAGAATGGATTTTTTTCCAGTGTATGCAAATCAATCTGGATTTATGGCAACAATAAAACAAGGCCTCCTCTCATACTAAAGGACTTTAATGATAACCTGTTGCATTACATATTAAGATCACATTAGAATAAACATGCACTCGGGCCATTTCAATACGTGACACAATGGTATGAGTTAAGGTCTACCTTTAGTTTCAGAAAACAAATTAAATTACTGGAGGAAAGCATTTCAAATTCATTTTAATACAAAGTAAAAAATATTGCTCATAAAAACAGTTGGGAAAACGAAATATTTCGCACTTCCCCCTTGCAGACTTGTTTTGTATTTTTTAAGACAAGACACCATCATTTCTACATGTATTCAAATGACCCTTGGACACTTTAATCCTCGCACTATGAATATTTGCATTCTGCAAATCCACAGCTTCAAGCTAGCCAATGGCATCCAGAACTTTAGCTTCCAGCGCTTTGCATATTAAGCATGCCACAAGCCTAATATCAAATGTGTTTCCTTTTTCCCGTTTATATCTTTTTTTACAATAGTACTTTTTTATACAAGGTATCAAAACAGTGGGGTTGGGCTTCGTTTTAACAGATAAAAAGCAACAACCCTCTTTTTTCTTTAAATACATTTTTTTAGTCTGGAATCAGAAGCAAGTTCTGTCTGCATGCCATGGACCCCCTTGTATTATTTACAGTGTACACAAAAGGCTAACTACTCAGTGTACATTTGAATGTTATAGAAACAGTGGGGATAATTGTTTCTTTAATATGATCCACAAACTGCCGCAACAATGTTATGTACAATTACCTCATCAACGATGGGGAAGGAAAAAGAATTAGAAATGGATCAGCAAAAACATAAAAGTCCAGTCACATTCATGGAAAAGTGCTGTCGATGGCCAAAACGTTTGCCTGAACTAAGTTAAAAAAATAAATAAAAAATAGCAAAATTTGAATTTAAAATTACTGAAATCAATCGCTCTGAAGCCCTGAAATAATTTAAATGGCTTAAAAACATCAAACATTCAGAAATTATAAGCATTTAAAAAGATCAAACACATGTACCAGTATTCACAGTGCAATAGGTAGCAAATGCCTTCTAATGATGAAGTACATGGAACAATGACAGGGTTCTTTGTTCCTAACAGGAAGCATACCCACCCATTCCCAACACGACGTACAAAAGCTAAGTTTGATGACATCATTATCTCCTCACCATTTTCATAAACTGAAATGTCAACACTTTGAAATGCGGACACTTCGTGAAAACAGCGTAACACACAATTTTGGTTTTCATGAACTGACACCAGGCTGAGCATGCACACTGCACAAACTGACACGCAGCAGGATGTTTTCATGAACTGACATGCAAGCATGTGGCGGATCTACCTTGCAGATAAAAATGCTTGTAAGGGTTTTACACAAATGTACTCTACCTACACATACTTCTGGGATTAAACAAGAATTGTACCTGGAAGCCTTGTAACTTTGGAAATTCTGACAAGTTTTTCTGCACGAAAACAAACACTGATTGTCCACATGGAGTGCTCAATTACAGTTCTTGAAAACCAAAATTACTCAAGTCTGTACAATCTTGTGCAAATGAAGTGTACTAGAGAACCAATGGGTGTTAGTTCAAGGTGTCAGTGATGATCTTAACACTGAGAAGATAAATGTCCCCAATTAAAGAGCTTTCAATTTTCTGGAAAACTTGTGTCCATCTGCATGTTAGTTTGGTAATGCCTGTTGAAAACAAATCAACCACAACAAATGCAACAGGGGTATCTCTCACTGGAGCTTTTCCTAAAGGAACGATTATCATGGAAAGAAAAAAAAAAGCTACATCAGAGACAGACGTACCACATACATGTGCCCATAAGTTGTGCTGGGAAAAAACACAAATTACAACAAAGACCAGTGCTTCATGACAACTGGATAAAACATGCTATCCCACTGAATTTATAATAAGCAGTTGCACTGCCCTAAACAATCCACAATGGTACTTTGAATAATTGATCATACTGACAATAGGACTATTTGAGGCCTCTGTTCTTTGCCAGAATTGACTTGATTTCCCACTGGCTAACAACAAACAGAGAGCATTTTACGGGGGAATGCATCATCACAATTCCAAGCAATTAGTTTAAGCTATTTCAATTTTTATGAGGTAGGGCACATTAAAGATCTGGAGGTACATTCCAGAGATACCAGTGACTGTTAATATCAATACCTGAATTTTTGTTTAGTGATCCGTTCACCTCCTTTTTTCATTATATTGCGTCAGTTTTTATTGACACAAAAATTATGCAAAGCTTTATTCGTTTCCCTTTTGGTCAAATGGGGTCAACTTGAACATTCTTAGGACTGTTTTGCTATGCAGGCTTGCTGACTGAATGAATTTATGGACAATCAAGCTAATGTTACCTTGTAGTTAACTGCTTGTGATTGAATGCAAGGAATTATGTGTTTACATATCACACCTCCCTCCAATAAATGCATTATACACTGGGTTTATACATTCATCACAGTATTTCCCAACAAAATGCTACAGAATAAAGGTTGATTCATACTTGAACCAATGCAAACAAGAACATAATTTTGTTATGACAAATATGAACACTGCTAATTTGAAACAGTCGAACATATTTGACCTTATGCAATTTTCCCAGTGAAGTTTCATCCAGTCACATTCCCTTTATTTTAGCATTTGTCTGAAGTACAAACCAGCCTAAAAGCTATAGGGATAACATACTTCACTAGGCCACAAAACATGATACAAAACCAACGGTCACAAACATGACTTTAAGCTAAAGCCAGAGTTTCCAAGGCAGCCTAAAACTTTGATTAATTAAGTTGTGTCAACAGTTAGCATTTAAAGTCATGTCTTAACCCTAACCCTCCTGAATCCTTCACCTGTCGGAGGATTGAGGGGGGTTAGGGTTAATGATAACCCACAGTTCATTGTACATGCCGAGTGAACTGAACAAAAGGACTTTTACACTTATTCCGGGTTCCTTTATTTGTTAATGATAAAAATACGTATGGGAATACTTTTTGAGCAGAATGCTTTTTCAGAACTTAAAAGGCAATTCCAAAGCCTTCAACTATACATCCTATTCAATTCACAGCAGCAAAACAAAAGGAAGGGTTTTGTTCCCAAAAAGTGTGCTTCATTTATCAACACCTAGATTGCACAAACATCTCACACATTTTTAACTGCAAGGCTTGTCTCTTGCAACAGCAGTCAAGAGAAAAATGCAGCAAGAATTAAAAAGGCATTGGGTGACAAGTGAGATGAAGATTTCAAACTGACATCTTAGATCTCATGTTCTGAGACACTGGGTCCAACACAGAGATACTGAAGGATGAACACACACATGTACAGTATATCTTGATACTCTAAGCTACATGCATGCACATTTCCTTCTGCAGTCAGAGGGCATTATCCAAGTCCCAAGTCATTTCAGAAGCTTTGAGACATTTGCTCAATTGTGCCTGGTTGTTTGTCTTACTGTGCAGCCTACTGATTACCCACTTAATGAGAGGCTATCGGTAGCTCATTCTAACTGAAGAGTAAAGCAAATGCATTTTCTAAAAAAATAAGGCTTTTCACTTTGCATGTCACCCAGCACATTTTTCCCGAGTTAAACGGTTTGAATTTTTCATTAAACTGACATCATTTCAGCCCAAAACCATACTTTGCTCATGCTCAGTTAACTTCTGTTTGTAAAACTTGAATTTACAACAAGAGCCTTTCAAACATCAGACCAGTATTAAGTATTTGTAGATTAAATAACTTTTCCTTGTGAATCACTGAAAATTCTTATTCGTTGCTTTAAACTGAGCAAATCAACAAGGTTTTCCCCAGTCATGTCTGAAATTTACTCCAATCACAGTTACCAGTTGGACAACTCAGAGCTTTGTGTTTGTACATGCTTACATGTACTAATAAATTAGTCTTTTCTTCACAATAAAATTACAAGAAAATAGTTTTCCTTCTTTCTTCACCTGTACAATTTACCTTCAAATCAACCAGAACTTTCATGGCAGGTAAACAGTGAACTCAATTTTTACACCTGCTAAACAGTAGATGTTCACTGGAATTTGATGGTACTTTCCAGACAGTTTGTCATAAATAACAGATGTTTTTAAGTTACCTGCCATAAAACTTCTTCACCAGTTACATCACTTACCACTCCCATCTGCCTTCTTTTTTACACTGAGGCTCTATCCAGAGAGAATACTCTAGTTTTACAAGTTGGACTTTTAAAATTGGTGTCTTGAAATTGATGGTTGGTGTCTCCTTCCCAGCTTTTTACAGAACAAGTGTGACACTCCGGACACGTTAACTTCTGCTGTGTTTATTGCCTGGCAATGGCTACATGTACACCTGTATGCACAGTTTTCCTTGCCAAAACAACTATAACAAATGTAGATATATATGTACATTTCTGACCCTCATCTACAGACTGGTGTCTCAGTAATTTTTCACATTTGTAATTTACTCAGCCAACTCCATCCATAATTTGAACACACTTTTTCTGCTGACATGATGAACATGGCAGCTGAACATGTTAAATGTAAATAAACTGTTTATGGCTTGCTAGGTTTACTTCAAGTCATGCCCTCCATGTCATGTCATCTTTGCAATTTGTTAAAGTACATCTCTCCTCAGCATTACAGCTGTTACTAACATATGATAACTGTCTAAGAAACAGCATCATTGTTAGCCCTTCCGTCAGTACTATGTCCATACAGCCAGATTTCCTAAGCAATATAATCAACAAATTGGCTACCCTAGCTGCAAAAATCAGCCAGGCCAGTCCTGACATGACTGGGGTCAGAATGAGCCGTGTGATATGATACGTATCGCTAATAAAGCAGAGCCCTTTGTTGAAATTGGTAGTTTTTGATTACCTACTTTTCGTTTAACTTTAGCAGCAGCTTTACTTGAGGTTAGAAATAGATTTAATGCATAGATGAAAAAGACTTTGTACAATTTACTCTCGAGCCCAAATATGCAAAATGCTGAAATCAGAAATGTCAAATTGTTTATCATGCCTTAAACTGTTTATGCAACACAGCATGCTTGAAATCTAAAAACTGACAAACTATTTGACTCAAAAGTGTATTCAATCTCTCCGTCAATCAATGATGCAAGTGTGGACTATAGCAAGATCTGCACAGAAAAAACAAGGGTTTTTTGCTTTCGGTAAGAGCCACCAGCCAAAATTTCATATGAAAGTTTAATACAGTCAAACTTCGTTAATAAGAGCACTGTTAATACAAGATTCTGCTTATAACAAGGAAATTTTTAAGTCCCAACCCTTTGTTCCTTATTGTTTTCATTCCTGATTATACAAAGTTCCTGTTATAACAAGATAATTTGCCACGTCTAACGAACCTCCTATTAACGAGGTTCGACTACTCATCGATGGCAATCGATTCAGTTTTGCAGAAAGCTTTTACTGTTGTAAACATAAACCATTCTGCTATGCAAATCAGAGAAACTGGCCTGTTATGAAACGATCTGATCTCTAGTAGTTTCTGACCTTTCAATGCTGCGCGGTGGCTCTTGACCCCTAGGATAGAGGACAGTCTACCCATGGATCAGTATGACTGGATAAGAGGTCAGTCGTTTCAGTATCCTGCAAAGTTGGAGATACATATAGGAGTGTATCTGATAGTTGGCCAACGTTAAAACTTGAACCCATCGCTGGGGATGTTAGTGTTGGCTTCAAACTCGTAAGCTTGTTGGACAACCTGTGGAGCCAAGGCT
Source organism: Acanthaster planci (assembly GCF_054643075.1). NCBI lineage: Eukaryota > Metazoa > Echinodermata > Asteroidea > Valvatida > Acanthasteridae > Acanthaster > Acanthaster planci. The sequence goes on from NC_141790.1 coordinate 6,788,338, forward strand.
GGGTCCTCCTCATCAATCTGTTGGGAAAATGAGCACAAAGTCGAAGTGAACATATGGCCATAGCATAAATTACTGCTTTAGTAGTGTCAAAACAGGAACGATCACTTTATTTCACGCAGATGTACTTCTTTAAGGCCACAAATTTGAGTGTTTTATGTACTTCACATCAACATGTTACTGTGCTCAGTAGAAGTGACTTGTGACAAGCCACCTAACGTACATGTGTGATTAAAATTTCTTTTTTAAAAGCTTTCAAGTACATGTTGTACAGCAGAGACAATCCATATATTTGCCAAGGCAAGGGGTCCTTTGAAGAACAAACTGGTTATTTGTGTGACTCAAACCCATCCCCTAAGGCATTTTTATTAGGAACTTTCCCAAATCCTCCCAAACACTTCATTCATTGGCACAATTTCTGTACTTAAACCCTACATGCGTCAGGGTTTTGTGGATCTTCCTAAGCACCCCCCCATGGAGATCTCAGCTGTTGCATGACCAGTTTTTTTTTAAACATGGCATGCACATTAAGACATTCAGGACAACTGCAAAGTTTCAATTTGATCTGTGACAAATGATTTGTTGTTATGGTTTGACAGTTCATGTTCTTACAAATGCTAGCCTGTGCACTGAGCTGATCTCAGTGGGAAGAGTTGATATATTTGGCCTTCCTATGTGTGGCTAACCCACCCCTCTTGGGGTCTTCCATACTCCACTGTATTTGTTCTACGGTAATTCATTCCAACCCCCCTCACCCTTACACCTTTCGCAGTCGTTCCTACCCAGTTAGCCAGCCATCAACTGTCTCTAATCATTCTAGTCTGGCTTTCATTTATGCCTGGTTGATTTCTTGCCTGTTTCTTGGTCTCTGCCTACATGTAATTTTGCCTTTGACAAAATTCTGCCGGAATCGAAACATCATGCCCTCTACTTCAATTTGTGTATTTCAGGGACACTGAAACCATTTTGGCAGCAGTATTTTACACTTGCATTTTACATTTCAGTACATTTCTCCCCATGCATTTAAAAAAAAAAAAGCACAATTTTCAGTAATACTCACGTCTGAGAAGTAGTGCTCGATAATCTCATATGCCAGTTTGTAGACTTCGTTATTTTCACTGTTTTGTAGATTTTCAATCTTGTCAACACCTGCAAAAAAAAATCCCAATACAATTTAATACAAAGCTCATGTCATGGGACTGATCACGCCGATTCTGCTAAGCTCAAACCTCTTAATATCTTTTACTATATGCTTACAGGAAATTGTCAGTTTATTGGCTTGTCCCTAAATTTCTGCCACAGGTGTGAGGTGTCACTCTCAGGAAGAGCCGCAATAAACCATGATGCAATTACTGGCTGAAATAAAGGGCACTTATGCCAAACGTGAGGGCAATAATGCCATCAGCATACCAAAGTTCTGGGCATTAATGCCATCCCGATATTTTCTTGACAGTGTACGTTCTAAATGAGGTGTATCGACATTGCATGAAAATCAATATTCATTCAGGCCTGGGCAAAAGTAGGATACACATTATACCTAAACATTCCCGAGATTAGTGCCGAACCAGCAGCCAAGTGTTGAAAGACGTCAGCCCGTTTTGACTGTAGCCGTTCTTTCCTCAGCATATTGCCTACCACAAAAACTGGCCAGGCCAGTCAACTGAGTGATTTTGCACACAAAGTAAGTGAGAATCAGGGTAGTCCCGATCGATGTCGTGAATGTACAGTTCAGATCGCTTGCGGTGCATGGCACTAAACTGCAAACACTACATTGCGGTGTTAGTTAAAATACTGCCACGACCATACAGTTGTCCCATGTGCATGAAAAACGTGGAGCTCACGCGTTAGCGCGTTCACATTGATGAGCACTTAGTTTTAGACCAACATTATTGCACGGTACATTCAAATGCTTCGCTTGGGCATGCGCTGTTATGTTAAGTCGTTGGATAGGCCGGCGGGTGTTGCCTGGCAACACTGACTGTGCCACGCTTGCAATCGAGCAGCATGCAAGGCCGGGCCGCTGGTGTGCAGCGGGCTGAGTGTACGACGTCCTGCATATGTATGCATGTCACAATCACTTTTCTGAGGCACCATGCCCAATTGGGAGGGCACCGACGGCCATGGCCGTCAGGAAATTCGAGGCCTGTAATTACATCACCAGCTTGCTCTAAATGGGTCATTTTTAGTGTTTGCCATTACTCGGACACTCTCGATAGAAGCGACATTAAATTGATTGTACACGGACCATCGGTACCGATGGTCCGTGTACAAACCAGAATGGACCAATCAGGAAACAGCACCCATGGCTTGTGTACTGCCAGAGCGTAGCCAATTAGAGCGCACATGCTCACCTTGCATGCTCCACAGCGGTTGGCCTTCCCACTCGAGAATTACAAGCACATAAACAGTGGCTGACCACAAGGTTTTATGAGCGCTGTGAGAGCATGTTGTTTTGTGATTGACCACTGATTGACCTTTAAGTTCCAAGCTTTTCAAACCGGTGGTTGGGCATTGGGCATGTGCATTATCATATTCGTCTGGGAAAGCTATCTGCAGGTCATACTTCCCAAATTATGTAGAGGTCTAGCCTGTATAATAAATGGTGTACATGTACATGTAGACAACACAAGAAACCAGTGTTCTAAAATGTGCAGTCGGAGCTTACAGAGAAAAATAATACAGTTTTTATTCAGTTTGAGAAAGCTCATCGTTTTCTGGGACAAGATAACCGAAGAAAAAACAAGGGTTGGGGTCCGTTCGAAAAGTTTCTGACTGAATAAAACCTTAATGTTCAGAGTCATATTATCAAATCTGGCAATTACATGAAAGCTTTGTCCTGTGACAGACGATAATACACTTACACCTGTCATAAAAATGTGATTCTAAAATATAGTAACATTAAAGTTTGATCGAGCAACAATCTGGCTATGAATTTTAGTTCATTAAGAAATCCATTTGACATTGACGATGATGCTTGAAAAGTGCTGTTTCCCGTCTTATAAATGTGAACCCGTAACATGTCAATCCAATAAAACAAAATCTCAAGACCAAGGCTTAAAGTCGCCGTTATCAAAATACATGTACTCGGTCTGCTTTTTTATTTTGCAACAAGCTCCAGCGAGTACTTTGAATTTTACAGCTGCAAATCAAAACATTTGGGAGGAGTGGCGTGCATTGCCAGAGGAAGAAAAGGAAAACTACAAAAAAACCAAACAAACAAACATACAAAAAAAACAAAAAAAAGCTATAGTTGCTGAAAACTAAAGGATTGATGTTCTGGGTATGCATTTGGGTAACATTAAGTCGCAACAACGAAAGTGACGATCCAACAAAGCAAAGAAAAATGACTAACTGACAGACCAACAACCATCCGCTGAAAAGATAGTACCGCATGCAGTCCCTTTAATTGTTCTTTTTCTTGACAAATGTGAAGACACAACACGCTGCAAATTGCGCCCGCACCCCTTCCCTTCGGCTCTCGCACCCCGCTTTTGACTTAACAAGACTCAAGACACTACAAATTAGTGCCCGCATCCCACTTTTCCCTTCTCACGCTCCACTTTTGCCTTCTCGCACACACTTCCCCTTCTCGCGATTTTCCCTTCTCGCGCACCCCACTTTTCCCTTCTCACACCCAACGTTTCCCTTCTTGCACCCCTCTTTTCCCTTCACGCACCCCTTTTTTCCCTTTACGCACCCCGCTTTTGACTTGACAAAACTGAAGGCTCAATACGCAGCCAATTTGCTCTCGTGCCCCACTTTTTTTTCTTTTCGCATCCCGCTTTTCCCTTCTCGCACCCCTCTTTTCCGTTCTGGCACCCCGCTTTTGACTCGACAAAACTGAATACTCCCCACACTGCCAATCCACGTCCGCACCTCTCTTTTCCCTTCTCGCACCCCTCTTTTCCGTTCTTGCACCCCTCTTTTGACTTGACAAAACTGAATACTCTGCACCCTCGAAATTCGCTCCTGTTCCCCGCTATTACCTTCTCGCACCCCTCTTTTCCCTTCTTGCACCCCTCTTTTCCGTTCTCACACGCGCTTTTGTCTCCACAAAATTGAATACTCCCGCACACTGCAAATTCGTTCCTGCATCCCCTTTTCCCTTTTCGCACCCCTCTTTTCCGTTATTGAACCCCGTTTTTTTCTCGACAATACTGAATACTCCCCACATGCAAATTCGCTCCTGCACCCCCTTTTCCCTTCTCGCATCCCACTTTTCCCTCCAAGCGGGGGAGGTTGGGGGCACAGTCCATTGGGCACCATAGGAAAGCACACATGTACACGTAAACAGAGTGTAAACGTCATCATAAAGATCAGTACATAGGTCCATTCTCCGTGAAGGAAACAGCCAAGTGGGTATTCTCGACGGGCGGATCCAGCCCCATTAAAATACAGGAATACGATGGACAGGCCGGAACAAAACGGGGCCATGGAACCCTCACAAAAAATCAGCTCATACACATGAAAAACACTGGGGACATTTTGGTAAAGCAGTTCACATTGACTTCATTATTTCAGCACTGTCTTCAGGACAATGTTTACTGTGATTGTACACTTGTACAGTACATGGACATGGGTATAATTAGCTTGGTACGTGCCTAGTGGAAACCAGTAGGTGATCAACTGATAATATTCAGATGTCTCAACAGAATGAAAAACAAAAGACTAATGAAAGCCATCTAAAGATGTCCCCGAAGATGTTCCGAATAAAGAACGAAATTTTAAATCATCATGATTTTTATCAGTCTTTCTGGATTCTCATATTGAGTTGCCCAGTGGAATCAACAGAGTATACCTAGTTTGCAATGGTTCAGTTCCGTCATCATACAATACACTGTCCAGTTCAAAAGTTGAAAGCCCACGCAGGCATATATTCTCGGGGAGCTGAGTTTTCAATATCGTTGCCTTAAAGCCAATTTAATAAGTGTGCACTACTCTATTTCGTTTTGCTACGACTTCCACCAGGCAGTTTGCAAATTTTCCCCACTGCACTGTTCTTTCTTTTTCCTTACTATTGCTGACTTTATGTTTTAATATTTGGGTGCTTGACAAACCCAGTCACCACCTTGAAGGTCAGTGCAGTGGTAAATCACGAAACCACATGCTGTCACAGCGCTCGTAAAACCCAGTGGTCATCCCGCTGTTTATGTGCTTGCAATTCTGGATCTTGAAGGCCACTGTGGGCGTGGAGCAAGGTGAGCATGTGCACTCTTATTGGCTACGTTCTGGCAATACACAAGCCATGGGCGCTGTTTCCTTATTGGTCCATTCTGGTTTGTACACGGACCATCGGTACCGATGGTCCGTGTACGATCAATTTAATGTCGTTTCTATCGAGAGTGTCCGAGTAATGCTACTTAGATATGAAAAAAGCTTTCACATGTGTTCTGCTGCCCTCTACAGTGGAACGCCGCAATAACGAACAAGACGGGGTACATGCTAAATGTTCGGTACAGTGGTCGTTCGGTATAGCGAATTTAACTGAGAAACATTTCGTTGCCATGTTGAATAGCGCCCTCTCTTGTTTAACCGAAGTGCACCCTCTTGTGATACCTTGGTTCACTGTTTTTGTGATGTTTTGCCGTTGCATTCAAAGTTTAAGGTTTCTAGAAATGTATCTGTTAATTATTTTTGTTTTTTATTTAAACTTGAGTCAAAAAATTGATATCAAGTTTATCCTGAAAGTCGTGAAACTACCGCTCAGAAATGATCTCTGATGCATGCTGTGGCGAATCTCGGTTGATTTGTGTATCAGCGGCACCCTCTTTACACTATTGTTAGTGCAATGCCACCGTGCGCGTACATGCGGTTTTCTTCCGCACCCAATCATGTGGAGTCGCAAAACCAGCGTCTATTCAATACCGTTGACAACTAGCGGCTTTCCCTTCTAATCCTTGGGGAAATAATGGCCACTTGTCACTTTCCAACATACAAAAACACCGACTGGTTTATCATACAAACGGCAACTGAATAGTGTTCGGTAGGTCCTGTGCACAAATTATTGGGTACAGCCGAATTATGTTTGGTACAGCCGAATGTTCAGTATAGTGGTGTTTCGCATTGCGGGGTTCCACTGTATAGGTAGTATTGCAGTAACAGTTTACTATTTCCATTTAAATCGAGCACCCTCGTTGCATTACTTCCTCTATCACTTACCTCCACACATTTCAATCAAGGTAGCAATCTCTTGGTAGTTCTCCCCGGAAGTCTTGAGGATGTTCAAGATGGCATCCAGACACACTTGAACCACCTGGCAATCCTTGACCGTCAGTAAATTGCAGAGTGGTGGGATGACATTATTTTCATAGAGGGTCATGACTTGCTGTTTGCTGCCACTGATCGTCAGGTTGCTGATGGCCCAAGCTGCCTCTTTCTGCGTCTGGAAGTCTGACTGTTTGCAAAACATGCAGTGAAGAACATTTCAAACCAAAGCCCTTTCACAGAAAAATGCATCTTTAAAACACTGAATTATTTTGGGAATGAACTCCATAGAAGTTTGCCGAACCAAAAAACCGCTTTTAGATCAGTTTTCAAGCAACTGAGATTAGCTTTAGAAGAAAAAAGGGGCTACGCATTGGACATTTTGGAGGAAACTGCCTTTTCAGTGCCTGAGTTGTCTGTTGACCAATGTCTGAAAACTCAATTATTAAGCACATTATTGGCTGGTTGCTTATCATCACTGATGGCCTATTTCTTTGTGTCATGTTTGTGCTGGTACTTGGTGTTTACTGAGAAAACACAGTGCCAGGAAAAAATATCCAATGTGACAGATAACATACAAAAACTAAAGCATTAATGATTACAAGCTCAAAAGTCAACAACCTGTCAGTGTATTCTGATGAATTACACAAGTTCTTACACTATTATTTTCAAGTAATGATGGTTGAAGCAGGATCTCTGTCCCCCCTTATACCTAATTCTGGAAGACAGAAATGAAGCGCATACACACCCTATCTAAATGCCTGATTATTTCTGGTAGGAGTCCTGCATTGATGACTGCTTGTACTTGCTGCTGGTTGCCTGCTGTAATGTTTGAGAGGAACCATACAGCTTCCTGTAAAACCAAGACAAATGTAAATAACCAGTGCACTCACAGTTATGATCTGTGTATTTTAGTGTCAATGGTAAATTGCTGTAGGTCTCAGCTTAGCACAACCTGGTCAACAACTAATGAAGACACTTTATATTGAATGATGAATGTAGTATTTTGCCAGCAATAAGCAGACTGGTAATATGACTAGAATTCCCAGTGTATTACCACAGCTAGAGTTAGCACCAGAGACAAATTGCAGTAACACAATCTAAAGTGGCTCACTTAAGCAGATTAAAGCCAACTATATTTCTAATAAGTCTTGGCTTCATTCAATGGTCTCATTTATGGACCAACAGCAAACACACAGAGACACAGTGTTCTAGCCAGACATTCAAAAGCATATCAGGCCGATACGCTGAGCAAAAACCCGAACAGGCTGAAAATCCCTGATTGATCACTTCTATTTTCCAGGGGAAGAGTTGTTAATATTAAGTTAAAGAAAAATTGCAATCAGAAATTTGAAAAAAGTTCGTTTAAAACACCGGCAAAAAGTCACCAGAATACCGGCAAAATGCACCAAAATCGAACGAATCTTCCACAACACGGCATGGCTAGCTAGGTACACACACAAAAGTTCATGTACCATACGTATGTACACCCAAGTTTTCACAGCTCTATGGAGAATCACGTACATGCAGCATGCACAATACTGGTTCCCGCCATGCCACTAACAAGGTAATACAAGAGTAGATAGGTCTGGAGCCAGACTACAGCTCCAGATTGTGCACAGCTACAGCGGTGATGGCATGGCTGGCAGCACAGTAGTTGCCCGATCCTTTCATAGTGTCGCCTCCAAACTGATCGAAGTAAGCTAAAACTATCTTGTCACATAACCTGGTCTTTCTCTGTAGTTTCTTTGAATGCATTTAGGCTTATATCGATGGTTATTTTGATATACTTCGTCGTGGTTCACGAGGACGATTTTTGGTACATGTAAGACCGTGGCACACACAGTCTCGGTGGCCAGTGCGTGCATAGTACTGTATCACATCCATGCACAGTCTTTGTTTCTTTTCGTATCAATCTTCACATTTCCTTCATAATTTCAGTATCGTTAATCAATCTCATTTATTTTTTGGCAGTATGTGTTCGTTATTTTAAGACCAAACTTTTTATTATTTTTGGCACAAACATCTAACCTTATGATAATGGGAATAAGTTTGGAATGATTACGCGACATATTCTTTTCAATAAAAGTTTTAGAACCTAGAAAGAAAGTACAAACCATGGTAGGCACCTGGGTGAATTAAATTAATTTTCAAGTAGGCCTGCATGTGTTTGTATACGTAGAATAATCATACATTTTGAGTTAAAACCCCAAGAAACTATTCAGATTGAAGTTTTTCCAAATGAAATGAAAACCGAGGTGTAGGCCTATTAAGCTAGTTAGTTTTCTTTGATGCACATCAAAACAATTTTGTACCACGGAGCTTCTCAAACAAGAACAAGCTCATGTAAAAAACAATTGTGCAGTAATGAAATGTAGAACAGATATTAATTAGACATTTGCCCCTTTCCTTTGCAAAAACAAAACAAAAAACAAGCGAAGCCCCCCCCAAAAAGTAGAGAAAAGGGTAGAACTTGGGAGTCAGTGTAAAACTGGTAATTTTGCTTTTTACAATGACTGAAAGAAAAAAGAATGGGGTAATGGGCGCTTAAAACAAAGCTGTTATATTTAACGTAATAAATTTGGAACAGTGCCCTTTGGGTTGTCAAATAATATCCAGTGCCCCCTCCCCCCGTATCCGGCATGTCCGGCAGACGCCCCTATCCTTTAATTTCGTCCTGGCTAGAACACTGCATAGACAGTCTGAAGAAAAGTTACTGCAATCTACACCAAGTTACTAAATATTCAGAGGTAAACCATTCACCGTCAACCAAATCAGGCTTGTGACTAGGGAGGCAAATTGACCAACTTACTGGCAAACTGGGCCATTCTTGCAAATCAGTATCACTTTTGGCAGAACAACCACAGCAAAGACACTTCCAACTAAAAACTGGTCATTGAAACAACTCAAACATGATTCACCTTGTAAACTCATTGATCAACAAAGCACGTACCATTTGAACATGGCCTTCAGATATCAGCAACTGCATGGGAGCTTACCTTGTTCATTTTTTCCTTTGGATGTGACAACAGCTTTGGGAAGTGTGACAACGCATTGCAACTCAGTACTACCTGCGTCTGTTCATCTGTTCCCGTGACAATATTACCAACTGCCCTTAATGCTGCTGTCTGTGGGCCAAAAGCAGAACATTCCAGTTTGGATATATCATTTTGATTCCCATCTTAAAAACAGAAGGTTTTCATTTGCATCACAATAAAGCAACCATTTGAGACTAAATCAACATTTCTATTGGGTCTTGAGACCCTACCTGATTCAAAGAGTTTTCCTTGGAAAACTTGTCTGGGTTTCTCTCCCACTTTGAAAATTGAAATTTTCTTTATTGAATTCTTTATGCAAATTTATCTTGTAGGCTATCCCAGACAAATGCAAAATAGGTAGAAGATAATAATGATCTTGCAGCCAACAATGTATTCTAAAGAAACTTCAACTGTTTCAACTGAAGTAGGCTTGGGGTTTCAAAACCAATGAACGATTCATGGAGTTTTACAAAAAAATAAAACATGCTATGTGAATCGCTCAACCTGCTAAAATAAAAAAATGGCACATCTAATGGTATGGTTTCATGGATTCTGCTGCCCGAAGACAACGGAAGCTACTTTTGTTTTTCAACAGTAACGTCAAACATGACATCCCCCCCAAGAAGTGGTTTGAAATAAATTAGTATGTTTGGAATTCTAATTACATTCCGATAAACGTACCTGGACTTTGTCTTCTTTGTGACTGAGTAGTGGTACAAGAAATGGAACCACACCTGATATGATGACCATTTGAATCTGATCGTTACCTCCATCTGTCAGGTATGACAATGCCCATACTGTGTCGACCAGGATCTGCAAACAAAAGGATCCTGAGGTGTTCAACACTTCCACCTACATGTGTCTAGAAAGTCACACTGCACAGTATATATGCACAGTGATCACACTACTGGCCCAGTCTTTTCTCATGGGCTCCAACTTTCCAAGGAGTAAACACTGCATGTCTGACAATCCTCCATGACTTTGACATCTGCGTAGTGAAATTACAACTGTCCACTTGTTAATTGGGGCCTTAATGATTTCAAGAAACAAAATCAACACCCCTGTGACCACAAAGTGGTATTTTCCAGACTCACAGAGACATTTTTGTGTGGGATACGAACGCACTGAAATCCTCCAAAGCATGAACGCTTTGTTTCCAATGGTCCATACAGTCTATCAGCAGATAAGTCAAGTATCTTGATGATTTAAGAACAACAAAATCAACTCTCAAAACCTTCATGTTGGTGTTGAAGCAAAGGACATATGAACCTCCAGGAGCACAGCAATCAAACAACTATTGTTTTGTTACATAGTATCTGATATCATATACCACCATTCTGTTTAATGAAACATAACAGATTTATCATTTAAAAACAGCATGACACGTTCTTACGCTGCACCCCCCCTACTACCAGTTTCAATACAGCTACACTCTTACATTTGTGTCTGTGTGATGAATGAGTGCACTTAAAGCCGGCAGTAGTTCCCGAATGGTCTCTTCACGTGGTGGAGGATCCTTGTTCCGACACAGGTTGACTATGACCCAGGTGACATTGCGAAGGAAGGAGAGGGGTATGTTAGGACGGATGAAGCTCAGCAGGGGTCTGACCACACCCGCATCAATGCAGATATCCCGACACTTTGGACCATCACCTATTGACAAATTGATGTCAGTATATCAACATCCATATGGTAGATTTTTTATGTCACACATACTTTTTTTGAAACAAGAAACCCTTTTGTAAGTTTGATGTGGCAAAACATGTACCTGCTCTATAACAATAACTCCAAAAATTATTTGCAAACATTGCAACTCAACTCAGATTAACCCTAAAACATCCTAAATCCTCCAAATCCTTTACGAAATTTTGGAGAATTTTGGATTAAGGCTGAATAGCAAATGCATGTAAGTGTGGCTAATTGCGAAGGATGCACTGGGTCAAGGTCCTGGGTAAAACCTTGTCAATTATTCTCTGCCACACACGAATTTGTGCTTTAACTGTATATCAACTCATCCATACTGCCCCAAGATACATGGACCATTTGCACTGCCTCAAAATGATAGGAATTGCTGGAGGAATTAAAGGAATGAGGCAGTGGTCACTCCTCCAAAGGGCACATTCCAGAAATAACAGAAGAGTTTGGAGATTTGAAATTGTATCGGATCTTTCTACGGAGGCAGTTTGAGGATTTGAAAGGATTTTGGAAGATGCAACCTAGCAAAGGACATGGGGGATCAGGGTTAATGTCAAGGGGTATGTAAAAAAAGGAGGCTTTGTTTTGAAGTACTTCCTGCAAATACCTTCATCAATGCAGAAAGTATTGATATATACGGCCATCTGAAGCAAGATATGGGACGGAGAGAACCCCCCCCGCCTTTGTGTTGGTCATTGTTTGATCGGAATCTCAGGAATTCTTTACAGACTTCTAGGAGGGATGTGTTTGGTATCAATAGTCTAGAGCGTGTATAGGGATTGGACAGGTAAGGGGGGGGTACCCCTCCATCCCATATCTTGCCTGGTGTATATAGGGCTTGCACTTAGTACCATTGTCTGAAGCAGACCCATTGTACTCACCAATAATATTTCCTAGTGCCCAGACAGCTTGCTCGCAGACATTGCCATGATCCGAGTTTAATAAGTTCACAAATTTGGGTACTGCATGAGCATTCACTACCGCCATTGTTTGCTTTGACGTGCCTGAGGCAATGTTTGTTAATGCCCATGCTGCCTCAAACTGTAATGCAGAACTAGAAAATAAGAGAGGAAGAAAGGACATAAACACTAACATGTTGGCTGAAGAGCCATCCTGAACCCTCCTGAAACTGACACTGTGCGGAAATCCTATGGTAAAGGTACACTGTCTGTCATAAGCACTCACACTTCAATGGGTTAACTGGCAGGTATGAAGACATCTGTGCACTGTATGTGAACACTCTGAAATATCAGCCTATACCTACAGGTGGAGTTTGAGAGATCTAGGAGGATTACCTGCTACTTTACATTCAAATAGTAGTCCTAGGGTATGACTGACTTGATTATGATGACATATTGCTACCAGTCAATGTTGAGGCAAGCAATCGTTACCACATTTGTTTCTAAACATGACCACATCTGGTCAGCGGAAGTGGGAAAGTAGGTGTTTCGAGAAGTCTTTCCTTTTTAAAATCAAGGATGGATACATACATATACATGAAACGTGTTACAAGATACAAATGGTGAAGTAAGTTATCTACATATGAGAGGATTTTTTAAACTGCCCCTCTTTAAGTTCTCAAACTCCAATTACATTTGTGCAGTTTAACCCTTCCATCTGTTTGAATAAAAAGACTACACTATACTGCATGTTCTGCACATGGAAACTAAAATGTATAATGTATTAAGCACAAACAAGTAAAATTTCATTAACCACTTCCTGCCAGGGACTCCGGGATCGAGACGTATGGTTTATATGGGTGGCCGGGGTCTCCGAACTCGGACAAAGGAAACAGGGCCCTGTAACAAAAGACTGTACTCCGAACAAAAGACCAGGCTGCTGGGCATTACCGATATTTTTCAATCTCAAAAGTGGTGATAATCCAGCCTTGTTTTGAAACCGTATACCAGGGTTTGGGGCATTGAGAGCGAGCGGATTACCACCGGGGACAAAAGCGCTCCACCACTGCAGGGATGAGCCACATAGCACTGCTGCACGCTAATCTGGCCCCCACTGAAAAGAGGTCAGCAGTGCACTAAGCCAGGTTCGTGAACAAAAGACAGTTATACAACACTGCACAATCTGGGCTCTGTTTACAAGGCTGCTGGCCTGGCTGAAATACTCAGGTGTCAATGAAGGTCACCTGTCAACTTAGAGTAGTGCCTAAAGATTACTTGGTGCGGCTATAAACGACCGTTAAATGAAATGATGAATTTTTGAAGGATTTTGAAAATGGAAAAAATGATAATCATGCCGGCCCAGCATCATCAACACTGAAAAATGCCCGGGCATGAAGTGGTTAACCATGAACATGTCAGCCTTTTTATGTCTTACCTTTGGCTGTCCAGGCACTCGACCAAGACAGGAAGAATGCCTGATGCAATGAGGTCATCTATTGGTGGATTGCGATCACTAGACAGGAGTTTTCGTGCCGACTGCACAGCAGGGAGTTGTATGGCTGGTTGGTTACTGGCTGCTTTTTGCACAAGCTCGTGGTAGGAGATTTGGTTCTAAAACAAACGGAATCAAGATACATAGCACCTCACTGGCTAAAGCTATTTCTGTCATTATTGTATCTGATCAACCACACTCACATGCTTTGCATGACTCAAAAATACAAGTACCTCAAAGAAAGTCTGAGAAAATACAAACATGGGGACATGCATGCCTAAAAAAAAATTTCAGGATGGATTTCCACCTGTAATTCAAGACCATCACCGTGCAAGTGAATGAATACTAGCTGGATAAAATCTTACAACAGGTTCTTCATCCGATTCCCCATCCACAGTGGGGACATTCCGCCTCTTCAACAGCGTCTCATCTCGCTTATTTTTCCGTAGCTCAACTGTCACCTCATTTCTCCTCCTCCTCATCTCCTGCACAACAAATCCAAAAGAAAGTTGGGTACTGATGGTAAATCATGGGTTTCCAAACAATCTCTGCAGTTTTGGATGGCTGCTCTTCTTATGATGATGTCAAACACAACATGCTGAAAAATCAGCATTTTCCTTGAAGAAACTAGTAACTAGAAACAAATTCCTGTTTTCATTGCAAAGAAAGCTTACTTTCCTGTTCTGTGGCAGTTATACGTATCAAACATTTTATTACTGGTAACATTTGAATCTACGGTACCTCCAGATCAAATTACTAGGAAATTTTCATCTTTACAAGCAGGGCTCAAAATTAATGGGCGCATGCAATGCATGTAAACCTGTTCGATATTCAGTTCTTTTCATACACCGGTATCGTGAAAAAATATCGCGATATCCGATATTATCGTGATGATGTCATTTTCCATTCATAAAATAAACACAACCAAAATCACCATGTCTCGAGTGACATGTAAAAAAAAAAAAAAGATGTACTGGCCTACTTATTATTTCTACATTAGTGTTGGGCGGTTCCAGAGTTCTCAGAGCCGGCTCCGGTTCCACCTAAGGATCGAGATTCTGAGTTAGAACCGGCTCCCAAAGATAAGAAAAATATAAGGTTTAATAAAACACATTAAAAATCTGTCACTGCCATGACGCGCGCATCAAGCCAGTGCCATCGCCACTGCACTCACAACAGACTGGCTTTTGGCCTTTCGTGGGCCACGCATGCAATAACTAATGTGGTTTGGTACCCAGACACAACGGTATTTTACAGTTCATTAGTGTTCTTCCTTGTGTGGAAGGGTGCCTTGCTAAATGTACAGCATGCTTATACAAGTACACGCGGGAGCGGCAGTGACTTGGATTCGATGTTTGCAGTAGTCACGGGCGCTAAGCCGTGACTGGGACTCGGATTTGATGTTTGGAGTCGGCTCTTTGAATGTACATGTAGAACCGCCAATGGTGGGTACCCGGTTCTTCACAAAGGCAGAGCTGCCAATTCCAATTTTTTTGTGGAACCACGGTTCCACTCGGAACCGGGATTACCGCACAAGCCTATTCTACATTTAGAACTCTCATATGGCGCTGGAAAGCAAATTTTAACATGGAAATTGTAGACATTAAATTATCATATATCATATCATGGCACCATACAGAAAAAGCCAATTCCCTGCACATATTAGCAATAAAGTTCGCTCAATAAGGCAACTCCCAAAATGGACAGAGCACATGCGTGTTAGTAGAGGGGCTACTGGTATTGACATCCTCACCTCATTTCGAAGTTGTCATTTATTTCTCATAAGTCGGCATGTTTCACTTGATCCCTTTTCTACAAGACCACAAAAAATCCTTCTTGTAAGTCGGCAATAAAAATATTGCGCTTTAGTATCAGTTTCCTTCGCCGTAGTTGCCTACATCTAGAAGCATCAAACGATAAGCCCCACACTACTACTACTACTAGTGATGCATGTGCTTGGTTGAATCCGTCCATACCAGGGACCACTCTTGTGCTAAACGCATGCGCTCTGTCCATTTTGGGGGTTGCCTTATTGAACGAACTTAATCAGGCCTTGCGTTAACTTTTTGTCCTGGCTGGCCCACTGGGCTAGTTAACTGGATATTTTACTAGCCCGTTTAGAGTTTTAATAGCCCTTACATAAAAACTTAAAACCCCAAGTTTGTTATCAGCTCACCAATAAAGAATTTGACATTTCATAAAATAAAAGGCTGATAATAGTTAAATATCGCTTGATTCACTGGTAACAAGAGTCGGGAACAAAATCACCTCTTTGCTCCAGCTTTCCCCTGATTTGGGTTGCTTACATTAGGCAAAAATTGCCACTTTTTGCTTACTTTCTGAGATTTATATTGATATATAGATTTATATTGAATACATGTAGTTATTTTGATCTAAATGTTAACAAGTTGCCTTATAAATTCTGAATTTTTCATTAGCCCACCGGGCAACCAAGGAACCAAGTTTAGGTAGCCCAGAGCAGTTTTAGCTGGAATTTGTACGCTGGGCTAGTACTATTTCAAGGCCTGTTAACATGTAGGCCGTTTTCCAATACTCGACTTCGTCTCCATTCAGGCTTCAACTGTTTTTTTACTACCTGACTTTGAAATTGTAAGCGTAATAGCAAGTTTGATAGTGGCACAAAACATCAAGTAAGATGCAAAAGAGCCAAACACTACAGTTCTTCAATTTAATTGAAATATTTCAGGCCCACAATTGGGAATTTGTTTTGGAGACGGAGCCTGAGACGGAGACGAAGTTGAGTGTTGGAAAACAGCCGTGTACGTATGGGCACGCGGGCACAGTATGACAGTCTCGAGTCCCACGAGAGAGACCAGACTTATGTGTAGCTGGAGTACATGTACAATACATTACACGTGTGTACAGTCTGTTGGTTTGGTTCTGCCCCCTAATACTTTTAAGACCCTTGCAGCTACTTAGGGCCAACAGTGACTTTGTGGTTGGAGATTTTCAGTGGAGTATTTGTGTGGCCTAAATGCAGTAATGCATGCAGGGCCCAACACGTGGTGCATTGACTTCCCTATGTGCATGTACAGTACATCGTTTGGAGCTTATCGCGATAATTTTTGGCATATCGATTTGCATGATATCCTAATATGTGTTTTTATGAACGATACGATATCCGGTAGCTAGTGGTACTGAGAGTGACATAAATTAGTTCACTGCACAATGCACCAATATGCACCACTGCATACTGGTGCATTTAGCAGGGTACCCATGTGAGGTTTGGTGCATTCTACTGCCTTTAGCAGGGTCTTTGGCAAATGCCCCTTGGGGGTTAGGGTTAATATTTAGAAACTTGTAAGCTATAATTCAGCAATCCTAGTCAATGAATTTTGGCATTAACTTTTGGAAAGGTTTTACTCTATCTGTCCCATAAAAATCATACACTTGTACATATCTTCAAGATGGAAAATACTGACTACAATAGAGGATGACTGATGAAATTGGACAAATTTTGACCACAAAATACCAGCCACGAAAATAGCATTTTCAGCTGTTTTAGAGGATTGAGGCAGTAGGCACACCTCCAAGTAACATTTTCAAGAAATTTTGGAGGATTTCGGAAGATTGAGGAAGAATCTAATTTTTTTCACCCCCAAATTAGAGGATTCTGGAGGATTGAGGAAGTTCCGTAGCATAAAGGGCCTAGGGGGTTAGGGTTAATATATCATTTTGAGCAATTTTCTGACTGTTTCTGTCTTTTGGTCTCTAGTTTGTCACCTCAAGATGTCCATTCATTTACTGCAATGATTCATTCCCAGTTGTTGAACAGGTGATTAAACAATCAGGATCTGTTTGGTCTAGGAACCAGACAGCAAAACAGAGTGATCCAAACTTCTGTTTTGTCAGTGACTTTGTATCACTCAAGATGAAGCCTTGTGTATGTGTGATCACAGTGAATAAATTGAAAGAAACAGCTATAAGGTATATTTATGAGTTGTGCATCATTGTTGTGCAGTGCCAGTAGCACCACGCATGCAGCAATTATTTCACACTTGATCCCAAGCACTACATGTAGTTTAGTTCATTCCCGTTTAACGTTCCTTAACCCTAAATGCCCAAGGGTTGCTGGACCAAACCTTCCCCATTCACACACAGTTAAACACCCATATGGGACTTTGTGCACAGAGGCTGTTGGACTGAGGCTGAGGTATGCCAAACCCAATGCAAAAGCCAGCTGTCTGGCCTACTACTTTACTACTGTTTAATTCTGTGTGGTTGAGGGAAGGTTAGGGTTAAGACTGCCATGCTCTGGGAACCTACATGTACATCTCTAGCGCTCTTTGGTTCCAAGACCAAACAGATCCCATCTGTGTTTATCACCCATTCTATGATCAAGAGTGAAACGTTGTAGCATGATTCCTCCATGAGTATTAAACGAATAGCCATGTCAAGTCATTATGTCTGCATACCATACCATATCATTACGCTACAGGGGGTCACGGTCCAAACGCCGTGAGAAGGCAAGATGGTGGCGAACAGCGGCGCTGCTCAGAGACAATTTTTTCGCGTGAAAAAATCCCTTGAAATGTAGTAAAATGTAAACTCGATTAAAAAGAAATTATTCCTGAGCGTATACATTACAGTTCGATACATCTGTTTTCTGTTTTCAATGCATTTTGTAAGTGTTGACGGTGTGCTAACATTACTATCAATGTGTTGGTGCGTGTTGACGGTGTGTTGACGCTGATTAGTACAACCCTACATTATACATAAGTCTGTAGACTGTGACTGTGTTGGCCGAAGTCTACACAGGCATGATCAAGTGTTGTTTGTAAATCACGTATATGGGACTCTTTCCACAGTATCTGCCAACAAATTTCGCTCTGACTCATGTTCAGAAACGGGAATCAAACCCTCCTTTAATCAAACAATAGACAAACTGACCGCTGTTCACCTTGCCTTGCTTGATCATGTTGATCGCATTAATACACACTGCGTCATTCAGGGGTACTGTCAACGGCTGTGCATGCGCCAAGGTTGAGTCACATATCGCGCGCACGAATGTCATCCGTATCGAAATAAATTTTGACAACAACAATTAGCTCATATTAATACATACCTCCGTATCTCGCCCTTTGTTTTTGAAACTCTTGATTCTGTGGCCCATAGACCCATCTAAGTTAAAATCGATAGACATTTCTGCCGGCGAAAAACACAAAGGAACAGTCGCAAGAGCTTCAGAAATGGCACTACTTCCAAAATGCCGGCGAGACAATGACGTCACAGACGTTGCGATAAAGGAGATTCCAAGCTGTATTTTGATTGGTCACAATTATTTTATTTTCTAGCAATGTGAATAAAAATATTAAAGATTTTGAAATTATTTTAGAATTATTTCCACCGTAAGACTACAAAAAATAAAAATTAATGTTCAACTAATATTCTTATTTATATATTTACTTGTAATAACCCTTTGAAAATGCACTAAGTCTGAAAATCTTTGATTCATGTATAGACTAATCACGACCACTCTTGTGAAGCAGACAAATTTCCTGGTCATCACTGGTATCCTTCTAAATGGCTGGTATCTCTTACATGTTCGAAGATTTGTACATAGGCCATGTCCGAATCATTACTTGACGATGCGCTTACAACCACATATCCACAGGGCCGGGCGGCCGGGCACGCGCGCGAGCAGCAGCGCAAAGTATAGTAATAATGCTGATTCTCGGTCGCAGTTTACACAATGCAGTACGCTAAATACTCGCCCACAGAAAACAACGTAAATTCCGAGAGAAAAAGTGCTCCGTGATGCTGCACTGAGGTTCGCCTTCTCTATTCAATTCAAATTCAATTGCTTATATTGATCACCGTCTTCGCAGCCTTGAGGCTAAATTTGAAACAGTGTTACAAAAAATATTGAGATTCATAATCAACAAAATTAGATGTTAAAATGTACAAAAGAACGAGGCGAGCTGAAATAAAGATAAACTTGAATACTTTAGTACCGAGTGTGAGTGGTAAAACATCTGGGAATGGAAAGTTGGTCGTAGTTGCGTAAGTTATTCTTTCAGGTGGGTCCAGCTCCTGCAGTTTTTATACATGTAGGCCTATATGTCGGGCTACGCAACATAAGCCCACAAGTTGGAGGTTTTTTTGTAACGAATGGCATGCCCCATGTAGGTTGGAAACCACAAGTCCCAACTGTTTGCGTCAAGTGCCAAGATCATTCCCCTGTGAAAGCATTATAGCGCCCTCTGTTGTTCTCAGGCATTTAGGCTGTAATGATGGGATGTCAACGCGGGGCATTGCTCGTTTTTTCAGGAGCCGAGTGGATGGAATGGACGGTGGAGGAAGACAGTTTTTTCAACCTCTGCATCTTTCTCCTAGGTTAATCTCTTGAAGGAATTGAAGGGAATTATTTGGAAGCCTCTGTAAGACTAAGAGCTTTGTAACCCTTTGTACAAGGGCCTTTTATAAACGTTTAACTAGCGTTTATCACATGCCATGTAGTTTTGACAAGTTACGTAGAATTACAATTTGGAAGAGACAGTTGAAACGTACACCAGCGTGAACTCGTGCCTTTATTTTAGTGCACAGTGTAGACTGATATAGCTTCAAAAGAACTGCTAGAGCGTTGGAAACTTCTGGGTATAATTGCAGGCCCAGTCCATTCACTCAATTACCAGATGTACGTGAAATAGTGAGAAGGTGGGCAATAGAGCTAGTACGTTAAGAAGGGCCCATGAACCGATAAAAGGGCACGTACAGTTTGATTTGTAGAAAAACTTACACAGTCAGTCCTGATTTTGGCGGGGGGGGGGTTGAAAATAACCCGCGGAATCATAAACGAGTTCGAGCGCAAGAGAGTCCAGCGATTCAGGGTATGAAGCGGGCGCCCTCAACACACAAGGTTGTACTGGTCCTTCGTGGTTCCGTGTACATGTAGGCTAAATACCGTTCAATAGTTTTAAACAAGGAAATCATTTTTCTGTTTTTCAAAATGAAAATCAAGGAAAACGATAAATGATTGGACAGAACACATGGACATTTGTGGCCTATCATTCAGAGTTGTAATTACTCGAGTCAATGGTCGAGTTCGGGCGGCCTGTTCTTTACACAGTTTTCTTGTTCTCGCGCTTGAACGGCGGGAACACGACCCAGGAACACTGTTCCCGAACTTGAACAGGATTACACACCACCCCCTCGTTGGGTTATACAGGAACACAAGGAAAAACTCGGGAGATTTTGACTTTTAAACAGCTGTAAGAAATAGCGAGATGGCTTACAAAGCCGGAGACAATGGGGAGTTTGCAAAATGAACAATATTAATTTTCCACAATACAGAAATGAATGTTCCTTTTTAAACAGAAAAGAATTCAGGCCAGTTACCCAAGCATTAACCCTCGAAAAACGTAACGGACGCCGCCATTTACAGTTTCACGTTCCCGGCGTTCGAGTGGCCTACCCACAAATAACATATCGAGCTGTTTGTGAACGTACGAGAACAAGACGCCCGAACTCAGCCAATGACTCGACTTGAGTCCGACTCGAGTCACAATTTTTGGCGACCCTACTCGACTTGAGTCTCTACTGGTAAGTGGCTTGACTCAACTCTAGTCAGTTTAAGCAGACGGACTCGACTCAAATCGTGTTCTGCATCAGAAAAATGAACTTGAGTGAAAGGTAGTAAGACTCAAGTTGTGATAAAGAAAACAGCTTTGCAAAAAAATATTTGCAATGACTTTTCTAGGTGATGCTGGTGATGTTTTCTTATCGGGCTATTCGTGGGACGTTGGCTAATATGCCCTGATTTCAAAAGAAAATTACACCTTAATTTCAAAACACAAATAGATAAAATCCGACATTAACATAATGAAAACATATTTGTATTATGCAATTTTTCCTCAAGTCAGCCCCGTTGCCAGCTTCCGGCATTATAAAATAGGGGGCCTCAGTATCAACTAGGGGGCCACATCACAAGAAAAGATGCTTGTTACCGATGGGGGCAGCAGCATTTCACAGTTCTTTTAAGTGCAAGTATTCCACAGCTCTTTTGAGTACAATATAATGACAATCATGGACCAACGGCATGAGATGAATCCATGGACCACAAGCAAGTGAGAGGGAAGTCCCCGGGCTGTTTTCTTGATAGGTCCTTACGCACCGACCATCAGAGAGTAGGTGATGATTTAGGCCAGCATTCATCAAACTCAGGTTAACATCGGAATCATAGGAAAACTGGGACAGTAGCTGCCCCGCCAGTAGCACATAGAGTAGAATTACGGGATACCCTGTGATGCATAACACACACAATTTTCCTTCAATTAACTCTCAGCTTTAAATATTCCGTCCAGAAGCGAGGCTTGATTCACGATACTAAAATGTGAAATGGTAGTAGGTTTTCTCCGTTCAACCTAGAAAGGTTTCAACATCATAAAATCTGAAACGAATTTTGCCACGGCTGAATTGCAAATATAGGATTTTTTTAGTTATTCCAATTATACAGTATAATATCAATGATTATACCAGTGCATGATACAAATCGTCTCAAATTTACTCACTAGGTTAAGGATAGTGTTTGGGTTTATCGTGGTAATAATGGGCAAAATCAACACTCGGTCCTCCTGCAGTCTGTGCTTTTCAGCGGTTGCTATGCTGCTGGTTTAAAGAAGAGCACGGACGGATCCAAGAATTTTTCCGGGGGGGAGTGTCAGGCCGCAGATTTTTTTAATGTCTCATTTTTAAGGACAAGCGAAAACGATGATGAAACATTAAATGGCATACATTCTATACAACTTTTGTGTGTGTAGTGAAATAGGTTATGCTATGATATGTTTCCTTTATGCGCAATGGACTCAAACCTCCCCTATAATGTAAGTTGTTTGCAAGGTGCAAATCACAACGGGTGAGGTAGTGGTCCCCTATTACACCATGTACTGGGCCTACGCATGTCGTAGCTCACTCCTGTGTTTGATTTATTCCTCTGTAAGATCTGAAGGGGATTGAAATAACAATTTATGTGATGAAACCTAGTTTGAACCTAAGGTATATGTACATCTGGCCACAGGGAGACGGCCCATAGATCTCTCACCTTGGCCAGAGACGCGAGAGGGCAAGAGCTCACGGACATCTCGCACCGTTCTGCTGGATCCTTATGCTGGTAGCTTATGTAGGACACAGCTAACGTCTCGTTTTCCTACAGTGCCGACTCCCTCATCAAGTCTGGTGTTGGGCGAGCATCCCTTGCTTATAATAAATGATTAGAGTCCTTGGACACGTTATTCCTGACAAGTTTCCCAAATTATTCTTTATTGTTTTACAATCGAGTGTATAATTAATTCAGAATTATATAAATTCTTGTAATTAATATAATGTAGTGACTAACGTCAACAGTCAAATTTACTGTCACTCCAGGGGTCTTTTCATTTGTCAGCAAAATAAAACAGAAACAACAGCCGGGTCGGTGTTATTCCATTTCTGTGTGGCCACGGTCAGCCATAAATTATTTACAAAAGCCTCTACACTAACATCACTCTAATTAGGCGTACGTTTACTACCTGAAAATAATGTTTTCTCGGTAAATCTCGGACTTCTTTCATTTACAGTTGCTTAGAAGAAAGTTTACTATCGTCAGTGAGGGGTCACTTGCTCAAAATGTTGATTCCAATTGGGAAATAACACCACTAGATTTCACTTTCAGAACAAAATATT